>NC_136534.1:6090890-6335484 GCF_910591455.1 Pholis gunnellus
CTCCCTGCCTGTGGTAACTTGACTTCTTTCGGTACTTTTTAAAAAATTGGTTATTTCAGGCCTGCTTTCAAGTGAGTAGTGTTTATCACACGTATAGTGCGTGGCTATATTTTCGAGTTGTAAATAGTTGAAAACAGAAGTCCTGATAAACTGTGAGAGAATAAAACAGTAGAAAAGAAATGAATCAGAGAAGAAGCTGCAGGTGTGTCTGCGGCCGCAGGAGGGCGAAGCTCCAGGTAGGAGACGCTCTGCACACCGGAAATGATACGGAAAAAATGTTTGCGTTTACGGGCCGCCGAGTTCACGGGCCCGGGGTCACTTAAAGACGGACAGTGTTTAGGACCACGTAGATAATGTGGATATAATTAGCATTATTGTACCTCGTTATAGTGAAACAAATATGTTGTACCTATCTTTAATGAGAGGTCGCACCACCTGCTAGCACGCTTAGTGACACACCCACTACGCTCGTGACCTGTGCAGTTGGGGAATACTGGACTCTGCTAGCATGCTAAATGCTAACAAGCTACTGATGGGACTTTCTGCTGTTTGAGACTGTTAATACCTGATTCCTGCCTTGGGACTGGTTGTACTGGGACGGAGTGGTTATATTACGCGTCGAGGTGGCGGTGCCGTTCAGACAGGTGAGTACAACAACACGCTGCTCAGCTGTCTTGATGAGAACGCCAACTAAATTGCGTGCGCGCGCTCCGCCGTGTGTGCGCGCACTAACGTGTTTAAGTGTCTGCAGCCATGTGGAGTTTATATCGTTTATATGATCACCTTGTCTGCTGTGTTGATGCTTTGAGCTACTGGTGATTCTAAGAGAAGTTTATTGTCGATTATAGTCGTTTCATTGTCTGAGTTTTGTCTCTGTTTTGGTTATTTATTGTGATGCTTCACTAAGGAAGGCAAGTACATCTTATTTTAATTGATTATCAGTTGTGTGCACAAACTGCAGAGTGGCTGTCTGTTGGTTTGGACATCAGGAGTCTTGTTGCTGATGTTGTATATGTTGACATGGAATGCAATCTCTTTTGTAGCCCAAAAGATGTTCTTTAAGTTACCTGTAGTATCATGTAGTACCCCCCCCCCCCCCCCCCCCCCCCCCCTGTAATGTTGACTCAGAATCATTTTAACAAACCTACTCTTTTCCTTTACTTAAGTACCACCTCTCATCTTTCCACCTCTGCTGTTGACTGTCCATGCCTTTCAAAGTCCAACCAAAGGAACGACAGTTGTTTGTCAATTTTTCAAAATGGTTGCCCATGGCGAACTATCAACCCTTACTGTCGAGCCCTGCGGTCCAAACCCAAGTTCAAACAACCCCGATGACATCATCGGGGTTGTTTCTGTAGAATTTGGAAAGCTTCTCCCAGAGCCTAAAGGGTTGTAGGGTCAGGGGCTGTATGAGTAAACTAAACCCTTTTTAATAATAAGTCATTATTTATTAACAAGTCAATAAAGCTGTATTGTATCCTTTTCTCTATCTATTGTGAAATTAAAAGTTTGATTAGCATGAAAAAGTATTCATGTATGCTACATTACAATTAATTTAAGTACAGGGCTTTATAACCAATGTAGAGTTCTGAGTTATATAGATATGTTATCAGCCAAATTCCATTACATCGTTGGTGGGCAACACAATATGTGCAGTTCCTATAGTTTAAGACAACTGAAACAAATGGTATCTTGCAGGCTGAGTGCTTTGAGCGGAAACGGCATGCGATCATAATTACAGCAGCTCTTAACGAACCCTGGATTTTCATGACTTTCATAAGGGGGTGTAGTTTACACGAGCACGCATTTAGATAAGGCTGAGAACAAGTTCATTAGCGGAGTTAGCTAGCTAACAGACACCACTCCCAATTAGCCTGGAGGAGAGCGAGTGGGGAGAGAACGAGAGAGACGGAGTCAGATTCCTATCAGCGCCAGTCCGTGAAAAATGAATAGAATAGCATGACACGCTATCTCCCAAATCAGCTTCTGATTGCGAAACACCCGTGACGAGAAATGAACACGAGACAGAAGATCAGTGTGCAGATTTGCTTAAGGACATACTTGTAGAGAGACGAGTGGAGAGAAAGGGAACTCGCTGGGTGTTCCACATCAGAGACCCAGCACTCTCTGCACAGCGGCTATATCAGATTAATAGTGAGTCATTCTGTACGCTTCTCTGCCGTTACAGACAAGAGGAGACAATCAGAGAACACGGGGCAATCGCGGACAGCACTTGACATGAGTTACGAAAGTGGAGATGAAATGCAGGGACAAGAAAGAGGAAAAAAAAGAAAGTTCAATTAAAGGATGTAGATTGTAAAGGCTTTTGTTGTTACTCAGCAAAAGGGAAACCGGCGTGGAGGTGCTTGAATAGAATCACCAAAGCAGGTGGGCATGTTCCGAGTTAGCCCACCTCATTAAAAGGCTTCACTTCCCTTTTTCTTTTTTTTTTTTGAATGCAACGGCCATTACACATCCTATTCAGATGCACACACGCCGTGATTAAAAATTATCTGTTGGAGATGGTAATCACACCTGCTTAAACTTAAGCCAAAGAATAACAAAGAACTTTTGAATGCGGAACTATCTGAGCATTTACAAAGAGATTAAAGGGGAGACAGTCTCAAACTAAATAAATTTGCTTTTAATCGCTCTGAACAGGAAGTCATGTCATTTCAAATGTCCCTATCTGATTGTCTGATTCCCCCCTCTCTTTATTCAAATTACAACATGCCCATCTGACTTTTGCAGCACAATGGGGAAAAATTAAAAAGGGAAATGACCTTTCATGGCCGCCATGATGGGAGAGTGAATGGCATTATTATGCACCAAGATTAATTTCTGCCCACTCTGTCCTGCCCATTGAGAAAACAGAGCGGAGGGGGCACGAGTGCCCCGGTGGAAATCATCACATCATTGAGATGTCGACAGAGTTACATCGGCGGTTCCATGTTGATTACATGTGCTTTCCTTTTGACCAACCCGGCTCGATTGTACACACGTATATATTACCGTGTTTCTTGAACTTGGATGCAGCCGTGTGCTAAGTTGCCCATTTTCCCCCTTTAGAGATA
The DNA here is from genome assembly GCF_910591455.1 of Pholis gunnellus. Lineage (NCBI taxonomy): Eukaryota > Metazoa > Chordata > Actinopteri > Perciformes > Pholidae > Pholis > Pholis gunnellus. Next base: position 6,093,965 of record NC_136534.1, read on the forward strand.
AGGACACAGCGCTGAAGCCTTCAAACTGGATGTCAGTCGATAACTCTGAACCACTCGGGCTGTGGTTTAGTAAAACATGAAATGGGCATCGTGTCTCACATCACCTCCTCTGCAGTTCAGCTGTCCTCGCTCGCTGTATGCGAGGGACACTTTACTCCCGCAAAACTCTCGCTCTCCGCCGCCTGTCCAGCAGTGTGTCCCTGAGCCTCTAATACTCATTCTGATGGCTAAGTAGAAGGGGGGAGGATAATTACAGTCAGTCATACATCGAGTCATGCTACATCCATCCCTCCTTTTCAAAGCGGTATTTTTAAGCTCAGCATTTTCTCGCCCAAAAGGGCCCTTTTTTCCGCATGTGATGCCTTCTTTTTTGTCACGGCCCCCATAGTTCAGAGCTGACCCCCTCAGCCCTGTCCCCTGACTGATCACAGTGATGGTTTATTACTGTCGTCCCAGCGTTCTTATCTTTAGCCAGCAATGCTCATTTCCTTCCCCAGATTTAAATGCAAATGTGAAATTTAATGATAAATGCATTATCTGATAGGTGCGATAACACTGATTCACTGTCAGTATAAAATACACACCCCGGGGGGCTTCGAGCCAGCAAGCGCAACTTGCCCAAATCCACTTTTTTTCTCCCTCTTTTTTTCTCTTCTCTCTCTCTTTTCTTTCTTTCTCTTTTTTTTGTACAAACGCATGTACCTGCAATAAATTCTTGAGGTCATTTTATGCATTAAATGGAATCATATTTTGTGTGTTCAGCAGTGTGGGTGCAGGCTATTGCTGAGCAGTAATTGCTGTGCAACTATCTTGTTCAATGTATTATCCATCACTTTGATGAAGTTTCTTTTAGTAAAAGGGCAACACAAGATAAAAAAAAAAGTGTTGTAAACTCTTCAGAAACGCTACATCTGCTTTGCATTATAGGCACTTCTCTAAAAGATTCACCTGCTTTCTTTGCGCATGCAATTGTTGGTAATTTAATGTACTGTTAACTGAATGGTGGGTGGCTTGTTATGTAGCAGGCAGACTTCTGAATCACTTGTCCGTCTGTGGTTGCTATGAAGGACATAATGCTGTCTTACTTTTGAACCATACATGCTCCTTTTCTATTCAATGCCAAAATCAATACTGTACTGAACCTCAAACTAGGCACCATGCATTGCAAATTGGTTACTACTGTCCAACACCATCTCACCCCTACTCGTCATATCTTGCCGCAGAGTGCAGCCCAAGTTAATGCGGCAACACGTGGATGTGACTCATAGTAAATATCGTAAAACGTGGTCGTAACGCGTGTTTAACGTACATCCGTAGTTAATGTTGTAAAGCGTGTTTAACATATTAACACGTAGTTAACATTGTGGTTGGGTGACAGTAACCTCAGAAGTAATGCCATGTGACTCACTGACGCAGCGTCACATGACATAACGTCTTTAGTACAAAAGAATGTTGGTTCCACATGGGACACAAATGACGGTCCCCTGGGTCAAAGTCCTGTTTGTTTGACGCCCTGGGAATGAGACCAGGCTCAACCTTCAGATGGCCCTCAGTGGCCATCTAGGAAAGTGATATTAAGACTTCTCTTACTTGGACCATCCCAGTCATCTGGCCCCACGATGGCATGCCTGGTCTTCTCGCCCTGCACGTCCATCTCCGACTCTCCTACTTCTCGGTTGCCATCTTCTTCTCCTGCAGGGCAGAAAAACAAATGAAGTCATATAAAGCACAAAGCACAAGACAAAATGATGGAAATACTCAATCCAAATGTGTAATGCCTAGTGTAATGAAGCACTGCATTATGGACTGTGCTGTTCTTAGGACTTTGGATATTATTCCTGCAAAAATAATCTAGTTTTATAACCCTTTCCTGTAATATTTGAGTGTCACAATCTGAAGTCATGTGAGCCATTGTCATTGTGTGCGTCTGTATAGTTTGTTATATGTCTATTTTGCAGTGAGATCACCAGGTCCAGCTGCATACTTTTATGTAAAAAGGAGTTCCCATGAGTGCTTGCAGGAACAGGAGGAAGCCCCGTGGAACAGGAAGGAAAGCAATGTGTGGGAGAGAGGTGGCTATTTATTACCGTTTGATCTATTGTGGAGCGAGCGAGAATGTGTGTTATAGGATGTAGGGCTGATTTACAGTCGCGGGGCTCACACGGACCACGCTATGGGATATTTGGGTATCTCTCTCCAGGATGTAAATGCTTAAAGACCTTGTTAAACAGACTCCACCTCCCGAGTGTGCAGCAAGCAACACTGACTGGGGGCGCTTTTTCGGCGCTCTAAGATGCACTTACTGTAGAAAAAAAGAAAAATCTATTTTTGCACGTTTACAGTACGCACAGTTTGTACTCAAAGTTTATGGGCACATAAATCAGTGCGCAGTAGGTGAACCCCCGGTGCGGTGCTCCGGGTAAATCCACTGTGGCTGACACAGTGGCCGTCTCTCCAAACTCGGGCGAGTGAGAGCAAATCTGCTCGGGGCTCATAGCGCCGGTTGATAGTTTGTGGAGGAACACTTCTCCCACTTTTGTCACCATATCGTTTTCGGCCCTTTGATGTTTTAAACCCCCAATCGTGAACGGTCAAGGACAGGCCTGGATTACTACAATGGATTACTACACTTCACACACTCAACAAGGAAGAAAAAGGGATCGACGCGTAGATTTAAATGTCAAATATGACAGAGACAATGCATCGTAATGATGTAGCTCGTACAGCACGTCCACATGATACAAATCATACCAAATATGATAGGGCATATATACATGCTGTTGTTTACTATATCTGTATCCCCCCCCCCCCCCCCCCACACACACACACACACGCACACACACACACACACAACTTCCAAAAAGCATTTCAGAGTGTTAGTTATCACACTTCCAACGACAACTGCCACGGGACACACACTACTTCACTCCAGCGCCGTCCGTCCTCAGTTAGGTTAATCTCCAGATCAAGCGCACACACACACACACACACACACACACACACACACACACACACACACACACACACACACACACACACACACACACACACACACACACACACACACACACACACACACACACACACACACACACACACACATGCTTGTTTAGCTATTTTTTTTTGTGACATGGCTCACTTCAAAGAAGGTAGCAAACATTGCCAAAAGGATGTCAGCTTTCTGCCTTGTGCTGAAAGAGGAGACGTATAAGAAGGGGGGAAAAGTGATGCTGAAGGGAAGTGTGCAGGAAGATGTCCTACTTACAGTACATGAGGTCATTCTGACCCAGTTTTGCTTATGCAAGTGTCTGCTTGGGCTGGTGATTCACCCCCCCCCCCCCCCCGCTCCTTTCCACTTTCCCCAGTACATTATCAGAGAGCCCACTCAACTAAATTCCCCCACTATTTATTGTTGGGCCCGGAGAAACCTCTTTAGCATACCAGGCTCGTATTATGACGAGGATAACAAAGGCGCATATCAACAGTTCCTTCCAATGGAGCGGAGTTAAAAAAAAAAAAAAGAAGCTGGCGAGATAACATTAAAGGCACTACCTTGATCTCAGGCGAACATGTTAAGCTCTGTAACGAAACGTATTGGAAGTGTTTAATTACAGCCCGGGAAATGAAGCTACAAGATGATTCCTTAATTAAGCAGTGATTAAGGATTTTCTGCCTTCTATCTAGCGCAGTTTGCAGTGCATTTTAAATACAATCGCCTCGGCAACCTCACAGGGAACAATGTCACAGGGCTTTGATGAAGTTTTCCTGCACAAATGTCACATGGCAGAGGAAGAAGTGCTGGAGCAGCACTCCTTTTGCTTACAGTACGGTTTGATAAAAAACGGCAATATGGAGGGAATGTGGAGGCTCATCTTTTAATGGTTTTAAACGACGTAGGAGATCTGACCTTTCTGATAGAGAAACAGATTGATTGAGGTGCTCCATTTCATTCGCAGAGGTCCACAGTAAGTAATAGAGATTCGGCCTTGTTTCATCATTTGAATTGAAACCCTCTGCCGTCTTATCGAGGGAGACAGATTGTCAATGATCATCCTCTACATTATCACCTGGATCATAATTTACATCTGGCTTAGGCTCCATTCCTCGCGCAATCAAATGGAGATACTTAAGGTTGAGTGAGAGAAGGCTGAACGGAACAGAAGGGACATGGAGGGAGGGAGGTTGGGTGGGGGTTGGGGGGGGTGCTGGGGAGACGAGGCGGCCTGCTGGGCGAAAGGGTTGGCGGGCATGCAAGAGGAGCCAGTGAGCTGTTAAAATCAGCCCTATCACCGCTCTATCAAAGGACAGCTCTCTAGCCAAATCGCAGTCGCACGCAGCGCGCTACGCGTCCGGGTCAATAAGCTTATAGCCGATTTACACAAACAATTCCTGGAGCAAGGTAGCAACAAAGTCATATTGGCTTTCTTTTTCCCCCCCCCCCCCCCCCCTTTTAGCATTGTCTCTGCCAAGGAAGCCCTTGAAAATGTCAATCTCTCGCGTGTGACTTTAAGGAGCTCAGCGCAGTCTAATCCTGGCCACTGAGTCCAGAGACAGGTCGCAATTCCTGCAAAATGGAGTATAAGTATTTTTTAAGTCTTCACATGAGATTGCACAGGTTTCTATATGTTACTAACCCGCTGCCACTTTCCTAAACCCATCCCAATCTTGCTAGTGTTTGAGCTCTGCAGTGATTTTCAGAATGTAATATTAGGAGGGGGGGGGTGCCCGTCCGCTACACCCCCCCCCACCCCCCCACACCACCACCACCACCAGTGGTAGTGCTAGTCTGTTGATATTGCATATTTGCTTGTTGATGTAGATTACGCTGCGACAGATAAAGTCCAATCCAGGAAGCAACCTTATTCACCAAAGTCAAGCATAGCTGTAAGACTTCCCTGCTATCTGAAAAATAGGTTTGGATTGCGTGCAATTTGTGGCAGGCAGAGGCACTCCAATGGAGGGAGGCTATTAGTGAAATGCCTCGCCACTGTCTCTTTAAATGCCAATAAATTCCCATCATTACAGAATCTGGCAGTTTTCCTCCCTGTCTGCAGCCCGGGTCTTTATCTCGCTCTGCCTCAGTCTCTGAGCATGTAGATCTGGCCCAGTTAGATTGTCATACTTAACAAACATTAATGATTAATTTCCTCCACTGAGTCAAATGGGGCTAAAGGGATGACGCGATTCATCTTATCGCACCGCAAATTAGCATTTCCCCATATTCTCCAGCATCGACTGTGCATTCAAATTCCACATTTGCCATTCTGGGCACCGGCAGCTGTGGCGAAAGCGCCAAGGAGATCTTCCTCCCGTGTTGCTGGGGATTCTGATTGCCTCTGTGTTGCACAAAGAGTGGCATAATTAATTCTGCCACTTTCCGTTGGTTACTGTACGCCTCTGACCGCCGCAAGTCAAATTGCTCACCGAGAGGTTATTCGACGGGTCAAGGTGGGTTTGTTGTTCGCCGTGTTAAGCCCCGCGCGTGCGGTCCCCAGCGCTCACTCTTCACTTCCACTGTGATAAAATGTTCCTGATTTATTTTTTGGGGTAATTTGGGGAGAGCACAATATGTTCTTACTAGTTAGATACATAAAAGCTCACAACAGCATCAGAAACAAGCAGTTTGAGCTGAAAAATCATGTTGTTTTTAACTCCCATAAAGGCATCTTACATCGAGGAAATGAGATACATGAAATGACATGTAAATCTAATGTCGGAGCAAACTAAGGAAGTCGTTTGTCATCAGACAACACTTGGAGCGCACAAAGGGAACAGCTTGTGGCAACACCCTGTGCTGAACTTCACAGATAGCCAACAATAAAAGACGGGGTGAAACAGCAAGGTGAAATTTCACAATTTCAGTATAAAAAAAAGATGCCACTCAGTATATAAAAAAGGTATCTTTCTTACAATTATGGAGCCGGGGGGGGCAATGGTGTATAAATCTTTGCTGTGGAATCGCCTGTGGACTCTTCACAAGCAGAGCTCCATAAATGTGAAATTGTACCGAGCAGGAGACGTTGTTTGAGGTAAGGTTCTGTTTCAGTCGAAAGGAAAAGCCAAGGTTATTTCTTTAGAGGTGAGGCCTTTTTTATTTTCCTCACAGAGCCCTCAATAGGTAAGCAAACACCCTCTAATCGCATCTATATTAAACACTCCTGTATAGTATACCTTTAAGTTGAGTGTTACTGACATTCATTCCATTGAACGAAATTGTAAGTAAAAGTCCTTTTTATTCCGAAGTTTAAAACAGTAAAAGTATAGTATTATCATTAAAGTGTGATCATCAAAACATAGCTGCTAGGTGCCGGCTAAGCCATCGCCATGTTGAGAGCTGTGCAGAGACAGTCCATCAAATATAAGCTCTGAATTTGGACTTTAAATTCAGTTAATCCATAAAATACAAATGTAGGTGTTTAAGGTTACCACACTTGTCTATTTATATCTGTAGATTTCACAAATAGTTGACAATAGATAATGCCTCCTTTGCATATTTCACATACACTTACAAAAAAATGATTGTCTTGATGTAAATAATCAACAAGGAGTTTCATGGTGATATCTTTTAGTTAAATGTTTTACCCTATTCACCTGTAGTGTCTTCAAAATGTATGTAATTTTACAATAGATATCTTTAAATGCACTTTTTATTTAATTCTGAGCCAGCAGTCTCCTCTTCAGTAGCACTTACATACACCAAATGTTCCATTTTCATTCCCATCTATATTCTGAATGTTTTTACAGAGCGGTTTGTTCATATATCATTATTTACAGAACATTTTTTTTTTCTGGCTGTTTTCTGATTAATGGATTGATACAAAGATATATCCCTTTATGAAAATCTTTGGCTAATGTGTCAACAAAATGAAACAAGACTTCTGATCCTGGCTTTATCTAATGTTCAGATGTCTGTTCTGGAAATGTATTCAAATTAGCACATAATTGATATTTATATATTGGCATTTTTAAACTAAAAATCGATTTTTAGAAAACTTGTAATACAAAAAATAATGTAGGTAATCAAATAGGTTCATGGTGACATCTATTAGTGAAATTGTTCATCCTATTCACTTGCTGTCTCTAATGTAATCAAAAGTAAAAGCACTCATTACTCAAAATGGACCCTTTCAAATATAAATCTATGTTATTGGATTGTTATTATTGATGGACCTGGTCAGTCTAAATTTGGATAATTTAAACTACTTTGGGTACATCACATAATATATGTTGAGTTTTCTATATCTAAAATCTGAACCTGAAAAGTAACTAAAGCTGTCTCATCACTGAAGTTCTCTGAAATGTGATGAAGTTGAAGTTGAAATAGCTTAAAATGGAAATAGTCTATAGAATAGAATCCCTCATATAAAAGACGTATGGCCCTAGTGATGAGGGTAGCAGGATAATAGTTTGTGTTTCGGGTCATGGGCCTAAAAGGTTAGGAACCACTGATAAAGATAATACAGCAGGGGCTTTAGAAGTATATGTATTGTATGTCACTTGTCCTTGTTAAAATGCATTACACTCGCTGCCTACAATCGGTGAGCTTTTACATTTCTGTTGCAAATTCAGGGCTAACAGGCCTCTATGTGATACCACCAGCGTCCTCCAAACCAGATCCACGAAAGCACCAAAGACCATCGAGGGCCATGACACCATTAACTAAACGGGTTACGGGGTCAACCATCGCCCAATTTAGAGGTTCCCAAGCCTCAGACCAAGATGGGACGCCAAGGTGCTACACGCACTTATCTGGGGAGTCCCTTTTCTGCAAGGGTAAGGCAAATGGCTGAGTCTTTGGTGGCATTCAACTTCTTGACCTTTGCGCCTTTAAGCGGCTTTGCTACTTCACCGCACTCTGATCAAAGTTAATAAGTGCTTCATATGTTAATGAAAATTGGTACTCCTCTTTGTGTTCCTACAGCTTTTTAATACCTATTATAGACTGAAACTTTTAATGGAGGTTTTAGGTCCCCCTGACAAGCCCATTTCAGAGAGTGACTACACAGATACAAGGCTAAGCTAAGACCAGAGAGTCACTGCTCAGTGGAGGAACCTTACACGGGAGACCTTATTCTCCGGGAAGCAGCAGAAGATAAAGGCCATGGGATGAGTGGCTGCTTTAAAACCCACGTTCAAGTCCGCGCAGGGCTAATTACCGCACGCCATCACATTTGAGAGGGTTTAGTTAATCAAGGGGGCTCTCTCCTTTTTTCCTCCTATAGTCGAGGAATAACACACTTAAAACCATTTAATGCCGCCAGGATTGCGTCCTGTTTAATTCACGGCGCTTTCACATAAGTGGGGTAAATTTAAGCCACTCCGACATTAGTTTTAAATAGATCTAATGAAGGGAGGGATCATGGGGAAAATGGCTACACCTGATGATTGCACACAACTTGCCACCGAGGAAAAAAAGAAAAGAAATTTGGATTGTACATCATTTAGGTCTTAGGAGGCAATGGGAGACTTAGCTTCTCTAAGCTTAGATAGCAAAGTAATAGAAAAGAATCTGACTAGTAAGGCCTGTGTATGACAAGGAACAGATTACCAGTCCCTTCAAAAAAAGTAGTATTTGACATTTGGGATTGCTATTTAGTGTTGACTTTGTTCATAAACATGGAAAGGAGATTTGAGGCCCAGTTCCTGACACGGTTTTAACCAAAACAATGGAAATATCAAACGGCTCTGACAAGGTGCTTTGAAGATTTTCACAAGTTGTACTTTTTTTTCCCTCTTTTCTTGCTGTAGCCACCAGTGTGTACTTCAACATCTATTTCATAGCTACTGGGTTATTACAAGACCATACGTTCCACTTTGAAGTTTGGGTAAGGACACATTACGACGGAGACAAAGGGTAGAGCCAACCAAGCGTCGCCGGTAATTGCAATTTCCGAACAATTGCGCCGTTCAACTTTTCCCGGAGAACAAAAGGAAAGCGTTATTGATACGATTACCGGGGCATAGCCTACCTTGAAACATGAAAGATTTGTTTTTCTCCAATAATGTAATCCCACGAGGCACATCAGTTTAGAAGTGTGAAGAAATAATTCTAAACAATTTCCCCTTTGAAAGGAAAAAGAGGAGGCAGGCATTCAAAGCATCGGCCCTTCATTAAAAAGTCAAATTTATGGCATTCGTGCGCCAGTAAGGGTGGGGGAGGGGGGGGACACCTGGGGTAGTGGAAGCCATGCGACCGGGGGGGGGGGGGGGGGGGGGGTGGCGGTGCTAGGAAGAGGTGGGGGGTGGGGGAGTCAGGGGGGGGAAGGGAGGCGGGACAAGTCTGTCATCTTCACACTGTAACCTGGAGCAGACCACAAATTAGCTCCTGTGATGGCAAGGTGTGACCGAAAATGAAACAAACACACAAAGAAGCAGTCTAATTGAATCGGAGTTCAAAGGGGGCTCGGGCGCACTTGGCGCCGCCGAGGCGCTTTCATAGTGCTGGACCTCCGAGCGGCAGCAGGTGCTGCCGAGGCGCTCACAGAGCCTCAGCGCCGGTACAAAAAAGGGAAGCGCCGGTGCATTGGGCGCCGCCGTAACGCACGCCTTTCGCAACGCACCGCCACAGAGGGAGCGCCAGCGTCGGCGCCGATGCCATCTCCCTCTCCCAGATCAAACCACTGCTCTTGGGTTGTTTTCTGGGATCAAATATCAGAATGGATGGCTTCAACTCATCGGCAGCGATGTGGGAGAAAGCGTCGCCATCGGACACAAGTCCTGCCAGGTCTGATTTGAACATGTTGAGGAATTTTTATTAGAAGCCATTAGCAGGAGTTTAACTTATTTTTGATGCTCGGCAGACAACATATTGTCGCACAGGTACAAAAAAAAAAAAAAAAAGCACTGCACATAGCGTATAATGAGTAGTGAACCACCCCCCCCCCCCACACACACACACCTTTGCTGCAGAAGTACTCCATGTCTTCACAGCTCATGTTCTCTGCCTCAAACTCGGCAGAGAAGTTCTCCTCCGCCGAGAACTCGTCTTTGGCCAAGAGCTCGTTCTCCTCGGAGACGCACTCCTCCTCCTCTTCCTCCAGGCCATCCTCCAGAGGACCTGAGGGAACACACAAACACACACGCATAAATATACACACACACACACACACACACACACACACACATAAGGAAGATGTTCAGCAGTTTCATCACATCCTTCAGGCTCTCTCTAAAAATAAAAAAAACCTCCTTCTACTTGGTTCTTTTGTTGAGATACCGCAAATGTAGATGCTACTCAAAGAGCAGCACAGCACTGCACCGTCTATACGCTCCATGTTCAGACACACAGCATAGACAAAGATAAGGCCGTGTCAATAAAGAATATTACTTTGCCATAATATTCCACAAAGGTCCTTCCATTATAGCTATTGAAAAAGCCCTTCGAGACTGAAAAAAACCCTGCTGACTTGCAGCCAAGGTGAGCGCTGATGTTAATCCGCTACACCTGCAAAACAAAACCTCACACAGACGGAGGGAGGGCAGAAAAAAAAAGAAAAGGAAGAAAAGTTCCTTTTCCAGACTTTTCATACAGGCATCGGCAAGGGAGGAGGGAAGAAAATACTTTTATTAATTTGTTAGCCTTATCACAGGGTACAATGTTGATTTTCCATTTACATTCCGTGCCTCCGGGTAATACACCAGTGCAATCTTAAAGGAGACACTTTTCCGTGTGATTAATGTTTTCCCCCCTCTGTGCAATATTATTTCTTTAAATCTAAATGATTCCGCAGTTTCGCTCGTAGCTGTACATCTCTTTTCCCTATTTGCATATTACCATTTTTGCTTCAATCAAGGGCGCTGATGGAATTACCGTACTGCTACCTGGGATTGTATTAGTTCTGAAAAACATCTCATCCGGCATTTGAATGTTATTAAGATAATGTGCATCCGCCGCACCTCTCCTTCCCCCACCACAACACACGCCTGCACGTGAATTACCACGGCGAAGGAGTTGAAGGTTAGTTTATGTTATGAAATAATACGTGAAAACCTGCGTCATTTTCTTAAAAAAAACAACTAAAAACATCTACTCGTGTTGCGTTTTAAAGGAATATTCAAATCAAAAGTGCTGCCTGATGTGGACTCTGTCTTGCCTGTCACACGTGCGCTTCGCTTGCAGCCTCTCGTGCATCACTCTGCAGCTCAAACAGAGCGCGCTGACATCCTCTCGACACCTTCCAACGTGTTTGTTCTATTGTAGCGCGAGCGAGGGCCCCTCAGCTCTAATAAAGCAGTCGTTTCAGTTCAGAAAGCGGGGCCTCTCCTGTTTCTCTTTCTTCCCTCGCACCGAGCCTCATAAAAGACCCCCCCGATGTCCGCAAAAGCGCTTGCTCTTTTCATTAGTCTTATAAATTACCCCTTTGTAGAAAGCACCACATCTGCAGGAAGCCCCGGACATGAAAAGAATTAGCGCACAGATCTCCTAATAGACACTGCGGAGGCAAAGAAGGAGTGGCGCTTTTCAAATTAGGATACAGTTTTATGATCTTATCCGGCGCCTTCTGCTGATTTCGCCGAGGAGCGAAGCGAGGCGTGAAGTGACTCCATGAGGCGACCATCGCTCAAGATGATGCCGGGAGATAAATATCGCTGCATCAAGGGGAGATTGTATGACTGGCGTTAAAAAAAAAAAAAAAAAAGCTCCTGCCAAGGCAATTGAGGACAGTGCGAGGAGAAACGCGTTTCTATACACACACACACTCTGTACACATTCCATTACACAGCTGAATAAGAACTGTGTGTACAACTAAACGATTCTTCCTCTGTTGCCGGCAAATACAGCAGCACCATTGCACCGCAGAAAATAGACCTACAGTGTCGTGCGATAATAAGGGTAAAGGGAGATTAAAGATAAACTTCATGGTCAATAAGACACAAAGATTAGGGAGATAAGATGAGATAGAATTGAGGTTTAATAGACTCGGAATAAGGGCATCTCACTTCCCCACTCTAGCAGATAGTAACTAAATGGAGCTTTTTCAAAGCGATAGAGACACCGGAGGCCTTGCTGAATATGGAAAAATGAAACACTCCAACCCAGTCTGAGACATTAAGGGGGGGGGGGGGGGGGGCTGAAAGCTACTTCCCGGGCACGGCGTAGATTAACAAAGTTTGTGAGCATTCTCACATGTTTAGTTTATTATACAGTATTCCTTGCATGGAGAGACCTGGAATTATTTCAGAGACAGCAATGATAAGAATAATGACTTTCTAAACGACCAGCGCCACACTCCTAACTCATTTTCTGATAGTGGCGCCCCCCCCCCCGCTATATTTAGTTGTGTACTGTTTAAAATCCTGTCACATTCGCCCGTGTGACCCGCGCCACTCGGTGCATTTCTATAGGGTCCGCTGACGAACTGGGCCCCGATGGAATGTGTGCGGCCTCACCCTCTTATCAGGCTTCACTCTGGAGTTCAGATGGCCAATGACACCGCAAGGAGAGCGTCAGCGTTTCCACGCCGCCCAGAAAACAACACAGTCCGCCTTAAAATGGTTGCGCTCATTAAAACGGACTCAGAATTCTGTTTAAAGCGGGGAGTTTCACATGAGAGGTGATGTTGGATTCAAACAGTGTTTTGGAAACTTACTGGGGAATCTTTTGGTAGTCTTGTCACTCATTGAATCTGTCTTGTCCCTGTGATATAATCTATACAAACCCTGCTTTGCACCATGTGAGCGTCTTCAACTGTTCCACTGTTTACGAAAGAAAAGCCAAGTCGCCATTGATGGCAGCTGTTTTCAAGTTTGAAATATGAATCCAAAGCTTTCAAAACATCATCAAACGTACATCAGTTACATTTCTAAAAACCTCCTCTGAACTAAACTATTTTGATAATTGATTGATCAAGAAATTGTCCTTGAGGCAGCGGAAATGGCAGCCTCTCAAATGTCTTTATTTGCTGGACATTTGGAGAAGACGTCTCCTTGCACCTCACTGAACAGGCGGTTCCCGACCTGGAACTCCAAGAGATCCTAAATATCTGAGGCTCGGGACGAACCAACGCAACTTTATCAGTCTCAATACTGATAAGTGGGGTTTGGACATACCGAGTACCGATCCGATACCAGTGTTTAATTATCACGCTGTATGCCTCACTGTGTGGATTATTGTTTAATGTGTAAAGCAACATCAGGCTTTCATAACTTTGTAGAACAAAATAAATACACAAATAAATACATAGATATAAATGTACTGCATTATTTATTATTATAATAAATCCTACAGAGGCAACTTGGTAAAAAATGAACAGGAATTGCAATTTAAGTGTAAACCTTTTTTAATGCAACAAGTTCCAGTATATCATGTATACATTATAAAAACAGAGTTAAATTGAATAAATCGACTCCATTCTCCCGGATACCCGATCCAGCTGTTTGAGTCGGTATCGGTCCGATATTGGCATTAATGTCTCTGTATCCAAGGCGGTCCCATGATGAGGGTAAAATGCTAATTAATTCTAAATACATATAAATGTTTCTGTTACATAAACGGTATGTTTCAAATATAACTTCCTGTGATGTTTTTTCCTCCTCAAATTCTAAATCCTAGAACGTACTCAGAGGTCCGCAGCCTGACGAGACCTGACGAGTGGATGTGGGTTAGAAACCACTCGACTAAACAACGAATCAACCTGGAAAATAATCACCAGATAAATAAATAAAATAATCATGAGTCGCTGTCCCACAATGCTCATCTTCTCCCTGAAGTCCAAATACCAACACACAAGCTTTACTTTGTAGAGAAAAGGGCTCGGTTTGCTAGCCCTCCGCCCTGAGCTGTATCATCCGCATTCATCGGGCTCTTCCTCTGCCGACCAGAGAGGAGAAATCTCAGCTCGCTGTTCAAACAGTCGTGCAGCCAGGAGCAGCCAATGCTAATAGAGACATTGGTGGCTGAATGCAAGGCCTGATCACAGTGGCTCTTTTGTTCGTGGCGTGGCCTCTGTCTGATAGGGATCGGCCATGCGGAGTGGAGCTCCGGAGAGGGATATGGTAATGCCCCCGCTGAGTCTATAAAATGGGGTGATACTCTGAGACCATATGATGGACAGAGGATTAATGAGTCACAGAGGGAGAGAGGACGAGGACAGAGGTGGTGGAATGAGCATATCTTACGGGAGAAAACTGAAACACAAAATGGCAACAAAAACCCCCCACAGATATGCCAACCTTGCCTCCGAAACTCACAAAAAAGACAAATATGTGTGTGTGCAAAAGTGCTCGAGCGACTGCTTATTTCATGGCCACGCTTTTATTTTTTTTTATTTTTACTTTTTCAATGTGTGGAGCTTGTGGCCGGGCTGTGATAGCGATACCTCGCATTATCAGCGGGCTCCACAGTGCGATGCGTGGATCACAAACCCAGCCTCCTCTATAGCTCCCTAATTAGAGGTGAGGTAATTGAATCTGACAGAACAAAGCGGCAGATCTCTATAAGCATGGAAATCTTTTTTTTGCTCCCACCTATACAGTTTTGCATCCAAAAGGTCCATTGAAAATGTGTCCAAGCTGGCCTGGGGGATAAAACGCAGCACCTGAGACTAAACATGAATGCATAATGCAGCCCGAAAAAAAAATCCAACAGGGCCACACGGCTCAACCCTCTGCCAACTGCGCTCCCTGTGACTGGTCCTTTTGTGCCAACACTGATACTGGGGCCTTCCTCGCTTACAGGGCGAACACACACACACACACACCGCAGGACCCTTCAAACTTCTGCAGGGAGGAAGTGTAGACTTTGTCTCAAGTTGCAAGTAGCTGTGCGCGGCGAGGGCCAGGTACAGGCTTAGATTGCACATTCATGCTGCGTGTTTACCTCCACAGCTGGAGAAAAAACACACATGTGGAAATAGAAAAAAAAAAACATTTTTCTCTCATTTGCACGAAGGATTGGAAAGGCTGAGAGAGAGAGAGAGCGGGGGGGGGGGGGGGGGGGGGGGGGGGGAGTGGAGAGAGGCGAGGAGAGACTGGGGGCCATCCTCTCTCCTCAGCTCTAATGACCTTTGGGAAGCAGAGGGCTCCCTCAGCCTTGGAGGAGTCTTAGTGTATATGTTACAGGGCTCAAGCCTCTAATTTAATCCTTGATCACTGTAATGAAATAGATACCATTTGTGCAACACTTAATAGCTTAATATGCTACAGGAACCCTCAGAGGAATTTCCCATTTCTAACATCTTTTTTTTTTCTTCACACTGCGTAAATGTTTTTCCAAGTTGTACGCTGTGATCAAACTAAATGTGGAGCTAAAGCCGTAGCACGACTCAAAAGTAAATTACCGTTTGTATTTTGTCCGTGAATGCAAGTGTGCGTGTGTGTGTGTGTGTGTGCGCGCTGGGAGGAGTGCGGCGCAGCTTCAGTGGAGACTGATGTGTTCTCAGAGCCCGCAGCCTGTGACCAAGAATAAGCGATGGCATTGTTTAACTTGATTTTCCGGTTGCTAAGCAATGTAATTCTCGTGATTAGAAATGGCTGCCTTCCTAAATTCGGGCACTTACAATCAACAGTCAACAAAACGGCTTGAAAACTCAGCACCGAACGCTCTTCTGGAAATTTGCGGTTGAAAAGGGAGGGTGTGTGTGTGTGTGTGTGTGTGTGTGTGTGTGTGTGTGTGTGTGTGTGTGTAAGTGTAAATGTGTTCACATCCTTGTAAAACACACACGCGTTTGAACGTACACACTGTCCTGTGAGGCTGCAGCGCCCGCAGAGATGACAAGGCGTCTAAAAGCGATCCGATGACGTCATGCGTCTAGATGGCCCACTAAAGTTTACATTATGCAGTCAGACCGGAGAGGAAAAGAAAAAGACAACATCACTGTCTGCGTGTTGCCCAGATGCAGAATAATGTCAGTCCTCTGAAACGAGGACTATTTCTGTCCGCATCTCACCAAAAACACAATCGTGGTCGCGCATCTTAGTCCAATCCGACGCGACGTTGGATCCCAGCGTGTTCTGCGGAGTCGCTGGAAGTCCTGTGTTGTTGCGCCCGGCGTCTCTGTCTGGACCGTTGAAGGGGAATAACGCGCTCTCACTTCTTTATCCAACGAGTTGGAAATTGGAACGGCATGAAAACATGCTGGCATTTGACTATGCCATTAAAATGCTGGAGGCACCTCTGAGCGTGCCCGAGGGCCTCAGCAGATGCCAGCCAGTTTCTCTGTGGAGTTCGCCGGGCTTCCCGCCTCCACTCGCCATCTCTGGAGCCTTCTGCAGAGACGCCCGTCCAAGTGGACGCTTGGTGCAACATTCGGCCCATAAAAGTCACAAAGCCCGATCTCTTGCAGGGCAACGCTCGGGCAGGTTTAAAAAAATGCTTGTTAAAATGGCCGCTCCGCTGCGTTCATGCGTCCTCCGCCCCTTCCTGTAACATCTCCTCCGGCTGAGTGATTTATTAGTGTCATTCTGCTACTTATAAGGAAATAAAAGTTAACCATGTGCCTGTACACCGGACGTGACAGCTGAAACAAAGAGGGTAAAATAAGTGCGGCCTTAATTACGGGTTTATAAGCGAGCTTTTTCCACCAGAACGTTCACTTTTAATGAAGCCATTGAGTGAGGCTCCTCCAGGGAGCTATCATGGTTAAGTGGGGGCATCCATCTTCAGCCATTGGCTCGTCTGCAGACGAGCGGAGGCTCCGTCTGCGGCGCGCTCACCTCATATTGGCTCACTTTATCTCCACTAAGTAAAGTCTTGTTGGACGGCGCTAAAAGTGGCCGAGGAAACTACTTTTCTTCCAGGGAGCTCTGACGAGGATGAGAGACCCATTGCTGTGTCTTGAGATGCCGATGTTTAATCTGACACACACACAAAAAAAAAAGCATCGTACTCATAACTATCAGTGGCCGGCGAGTTGCTGGAATAGCAACGTTGTGAATGCTGCTTCTGCAACAATTAGCTTTTAGTCGAGCGGCATTTCAAAGAATTTAATTGGGGAGCCTTCAGAAAAAAAGAAAAAAAATACTGATTACTGTATCAAATAATGTAGATAAAACAATATTTTCCCATCAAGGAATTTCTATGAAATGGATATATCTAAGATGTCAATTTCATTCCAGTATTATGGAGGATGTGGGGGGGGGGGTTCCTTTTGCAATAAATTCTTCATTAATTCAATTCTAATTTTCCTCTGGTTCCTATTTCTACTATTGATAGTTCCACTTCTTAATACCTCGGATAAGAGGGGGGGGGGGGACTCAGTGGAGACTGTGGGCAGCAGATAGGATCTAAATATTACCAATGCCAAAAGAAGTGTGAAGTCTGATGAACATTTCAAAAGAACAATTCTTTATGGATCAGCTCAATCTTTTCCACTTTTTAATTAAAAGTAAAGAAAATAGAAGTTAATTATCCTGTAAAGATTAGCTGGTGGGCATCTTTCTGTAAATTAGTTCTAATTAAAAGGAAATTGTCAAATGACATTCAAAGCACTGTCCTTTAAAACACACAGACCGAGATGGGCTCCCCCCCCCCCCCCCCGCCCCCGCCCCTCAGCCTCCCTCCTAATTCTTGATCTGTCCATGTGAAGCTTCTTGCAGGAAGATTAGGATTCTGCCAGTGCTTCAGACAGCGCGCACACACGCGCGCACACACACACACACACACACACACACACACACACACACACACACACACACACACACACACACACACACACACACACACACACACACACACACTCTCTCTCTCCTAGCTCCCTGGGTAGCAGGCCTCTAGCACACTGAAATGCTGCTGCATCAATGGGGAGCTAGTGGCTGCTGGAGATAAATACTCGTCATTGATAAATGATTGCACTGATTAGCTGCTTGGAATCAGGCTGTTACATCGGGTTAATGTTATTGTTGTGTTTAAAAAATGTTTTTATGAAATATCTGATATAGGTCATGTGCTCCAGTCCAGTGTAAAAAAACCTCCCGTTTTATTTAGTCATTTCACAGATTTTGTCATGAGGGACAAATCTGGGGGAAATATTAAAACACGTGAGAAAGTAGTTCCCAGAGCCCGAGATGACAAATCTCCTGTTTTGTCTGACTCTAACTAAAAGACATTCATTTTCCTTTTTAATGCGAGAAGAGTAAAGTTGGCAAATCCTCACATTTGAGAAGCTGCAACCAAAGAACGTTTGAAGTTGTTTTGCTTGAGAAATCGCTTCATATGTCAAAGCAGTTACATTCATTTCCTGTCGATCAATCGATCCACTAATCGTTTAACCTCCTCAACATCCTCATCGGCCTCCATTACGAGTCAAAGCCTTCAGCTTGCACGACACTTTTCCTGCTACCAAAAACAAAAGAATCACAACAAGCGTGCCGCATGAACACACACACACACACACACACACACACACAGAGCATTTTACCAAACCTCCGCTCTCATCACTTCACAAATAAATGATGAATCAGACTGCCTCCTCTCTGTGTGCGTACTGTATGGCTTTCATCTGATTTCGTGCAGATTTCATCAGCCGTCGTCTAGCGAGGCTGTTGCTCGCGTTCTGTCGAACCAGATTCCAGCAGTTGTGGTCGCGACAGAAGAGAGAGAGAGAGAGAGAGGAAGGAAAACAGTGCTGAAGCCCCTCCATCTGCTCTGGCTAATGATGATGCTCTCCCTGGCCTGGAGCAGAACTGCGCGAGGGAGATTTAAACCCATAATACCCTTGGGGAGGGGATGCTTGCACCTCGCTCCCAAAACACCGTCACTCCATCACTTCCTATATGATGGCTGGCAGAGCAGGTGACAATGGACCGGCAACAATGTGTTTTTGTGTCGCTGACAAGTGCCTTATTTGGTTGACATAACCTGCCTCGGTGTCTGAGGAGTGGCTGCGAAGCACACGGGGAAAAAAAAAAAAAATGGATGACACCATCGAGACATTGTGCAGTTCTAACAATCATACCAGGCTGTTTAAAGAAAACAACCACCCAGCAGTGTGTGTGTGTGTGTGTGTGTGTGTGTGTGTGTGTGTGTGTGTGCGTGTGTGTGTGCGTGTGTGTGTGCGTGTGTGCGTATGCGTGATAGGAGGCGAGCGAGAACACAGCGGTGACTGAGGAGGGAGAGGTGGCTGTCTTTGCGATACACTAATTGGAATGATGGCAGGAGGGGGAATCGAGCATCGCAGTGAGCCAAACTCAACAGAGCTGCCTTTTTTCGTTTCTTTTTCTCCATTTACACAATTATAAAGGTTTATAAGTTGTAATCGCCCTTCAAATTTGGGAGCTTTAGACCCGCTTTACAGCTCTGTGTGGGACCGGCCCTGACATCCATCGCCTTAAAACAAGCGAGTTAAAAGGTGGGAGGCAGAAAGAAGAGAGAGAGAGAGAGAGAGTCGTGCAGGGGGAGATGCAGAGAGCTCCACTCCTCAAGGATTGAGTGTTCACACACACGCAGTAAATGGAAGTGGCACGGCTCTGACCTTTTTTTGAGCCACGGCGGACGGGTAAAGGCGGTGGCGCTGTCAAAATATTGCCTCAGAAATGACAATCCACCTCGCCAGTCCCCGAGTCCCGACACGGCCGGCAAGTGGCGAGCCGTGACCCCCGCTGATCCCGGCGCTACAAATGCATATACCCTAAACAGCGACGTCCCACACAGATAACCAGCGGCAAAAAAAATAAATAGTGAGGAGAAGCGTCACTTCCGGTTTCTAAACCGCAGATACTCAAGTCCTCGGAGAATAACTCAATCATAAAAGAATACCCCCCCCCCCCTATAAAAAAAAAATCACAAGCAAATTACAAGTGCTGTGAGAGGAAGAAGCTTGGGAGGAACAAAGACAGGCAGCCATAATTATATCTTGGCGTGTATAGCATGTCAATGGGCCACCTTTCGTTCTGGAGGGCATTCCCCCCGGGCCCCTCAGGCATCAAAATGATGTCCAAATTATTTTGTGCTCTATTGCAGCATGGCGCGATTATCATATTTACCGGCGGTGCATTATGACAACACTGATGTTTACACCTGTCTCCGCGAGGAGGCAAGGTTTACACTCAGTAATTTAGCAAATGTACAGTATGCATATGAGCTCGTTGGCAGGGATTTAAATTAGGTCAGAAATGGAATACATCAATAGCAACCCATATGTGCATCTTTCCCTTTTCTTTTTTTTTTTTTCTCTCTCCCTCTCTCCCTCCCTCCCCTCCCCAGCCGTCTTTGCTCAGAAGCTTGGCGATGAAGCAGCTTGACGACTGCAGAAGTGTGATATGTGCAAATCACATTTGCAGATGAGCTTGAAACTCCCTTTTAATATTCAGATATCAGACATCCTGCACCGAGAAAGCCCGCTAAGACGCGATTCGGAAGGGGTTGGGTGGGGGCCTGGGTGGGGGGGTTAGAAGAAGAAAAAAAAAAAGCAAGATCCGCGTCATTAAGGGAATCGTTAGAGGCTCGGTTTACATTTTACATATTTCACGAAAAATGTACGACCAAGTAAAAACATCACCAGTTATCTGCGATAACAATGCAAATTTTTTGTCAGAGAGCGCGTGAAGATTCTGTCAAAATCCAAAGTCGCTCAGGTCTTTTCTTTTCTTTCCTCTGTGTCTCTCTCTCTCTCTCTCTCTCTGGCTTAACACCCTCAGCTTATTGGTGCTTTGATTTCATTCCTATTTTTTCCCCGAGAAGTCACACGGGCTTGTGGAGTCAAAGACGGTGAAAGGTATGTTTTTCGCCACGAGGCTCGTGAACACGTGTCCCCCTCAGCCTGCCAATAGCTCATCAAACGCATGCGGGGGCCCCCGCGGATGGACGCGAGCCCGCCTGGCGTTCGGGACGTCGGAACGGCATCCGCTCATGCCGCGCGAACCCTCGCCGCCTCCTGTTCGCTCGATCCAGTCAGAACCCCAAAGAACAGCCCCCACCCCCCCCCTTAACCCCGAAACATTTTCTGCACCGCCACCACCACAAAGGTTGCTTTTTGTGTAGTTTTTGTTTTCACATACCTGCTCCCATGTGGCATTCAGTGGCTCTCTGACAAAAAAAAAATGCCGCCCCTGCTTTTACAGCCTCAACTTTTTCATTGGATGACAGAACGAGGCCCCTGCAATCCCCCCCCCCCCCCCCCCCCCTTAGCTTCTTCATTTCCCCGTGTCCTAGCCCGGCGCCAAATTTGTCTCTGTGCCATTTTAATTACAGCCAAGGCAATCTTTATGGTGGTATTCTGCGAGAACACCAATCTGCAAAAAAGGTGATAAGTAGAACCGCCACCCGGCTTTGGTATCAGTAATAAACAGACACTTAATTGAATAATTTGACCTAAGAGGCTGATCCCGGGAAGTAGCATGTTGGAAGAAAATTATTTTGAATATTGAAGACGGTTTCGGCGTTTCACGTGACGCCTGCAGTTGGGGAGAACACACAGCGGATTTGGCTAGTTGCCCGCCAACTCGCCAACGTGGCGAGTCTTTACGGAACAGATAAGTGAGCCTTTGGTATCCTGGAAGCACTCGGATGTGTGTGTGTGTGTGTGTGTGTGTGTTTTTGTGGAGAAAGAGGGGGGGGGGGGGGGGGGGGGGGGGACAACAACACATGCATGTGTTTGTGTGCAGGCGTGTGCACGTGTCCGATATGTACGAGTGTGAAGTGTGCCCACTCAAGGTCCATCTCCAGCTTGCAGCCACATGGGCACATCCCCCTGCGTCCCCCCCCCCCGCCCCCAAACACACACACACACACACACACACACACACACACACACACACACACACACACACACACACACACACACACACACACACACACACACACACACACACATATGAAATCACACACGCACACACACAGCAGCTTTCCACAGAGCCTTAGAGACAATGACTCGCGGCCCCTTCCTGTTTAAGGATAGCTGTCAGAGGATGATGGCTCCGATTCAACACTGCAGCAGGTTTGCACAGAGCTCCCTGATAAAACGGAGAGAAAAAAGAGCCTCCACTCTCTCTCCTCCCTCTCTCTGTGTCTCTGTCTCCCTCTCACTCTCTCCATCACTCTCCCTCTCCCTCCACAGTTCAACACTGATTTGACTGCTGGCATAATTTTGCAGAGGCGACTATTTGCAGATGCAGCAGAGTTATCAATCCGAACAGACACACAATCCGGGTCCAATGTCACTTCTCCTCATTATGTTAATGGTTAATGCATGCAAATGAAAACATTCCGGCAATTTGATTTCTTTGAAGATAGTTTGCATATTGTCTTAGCCATAATGATGGCACACTTTCTCCCCAGCTCGGATTTATGCAAGGCTAGTTAGTTCATTTTTATCAGCTCCCGAGTTCATTTCTAGGGCTACTGGAATGTGTTTTCGCCTTCCCCTCACTATTTAACTAATTAGGATTCAGGTACCATAAGCAGATTTTTCACGCTATTGGTGTTTTTCTTAATTAAGAAACAAATGAATTCTCCCCAGCAAAATAGATGGAACAACGGGATAGGGTGCCAGGGGCCAGATGCGGCGCTTCTTAATTAGAAGTCACTCCATTGTCTGAGGTTTTTTAATGAAGCTCCAATCTAAATGGATATCAAAAAAGCTTCTAGTGAGAAAAAAACACACACACACACACACCGGCCATTTAAAATAATAAGGAAATAAAGATAATGAAAGACAAAAGATATGTACCGGCAGCCCCGGCTCACACCTCCAGTTCAGTGCATGCAGTGCTCCCGTCACCTCTGGATGAGCCCTATTAAAGCAGCTCGATCCCCAGCCTGCCCCTGCCCCTGCCTGCCTGCAGCCACGTCTAATGTTCTGCCAAGCCAACAGTGAAACGCTCCCTTTTCAACTTCTCATCAAAGGTGGAAGTTTCATTACCCCCGGTGGATGGTTATCGACTAACCATTACCCAAAACTGTTGCGGCTGTCCACTTCCTGTCTTGTTTTTTTTTTATGAAAAATAAATCAATAAAATAAAACCATGGCGTCTTAAGTTTATCATATGTCATCATATCGATGTCATTGGTGATGGGCTGAAGTTGTGTACAGGGGAAGGCCAACGCATAAACAAGCAAACAAACAAAAGTCCAATTAGCTGGAACAAATTGTCACCTCAACCCTATATGGAAGATGGAAGTGGTGGTTCGCAATTAGATCGGAGCACCTGGGCTGTATATGAAGGAGCGCTCGCATGTGGGACAAAAGAGAAGTTGTTGTTTTGTTGTTTTGAAGTTAATTTGCGGGAGGTTCTTGGTTTCTTAACACCCCCCCCCCCTTCCCTGTGAAGCCTGCTGATGCTGCTGTGCTGCCGACTGAAGACCGATAACATCGGCGCTGTTTTTGAAATAAAAACCCGTGGCATGCCCATATGTGCTGCCAACCCCATCAGTTCTTCTTCAGACGGCATGGCTTAGGAGCTCCCGGAGGATGGGCCAGTGCCCACTGATACGGGGCCCAGCAACCGTCTTGTCCAGGCCAAGTATCCCCGCGCCCAGGGGGGCTGTGCCATCAATGCCACGACTTGTGCCAGACTGGATCCCACCCAGCAATCCATTTCAAAGGCTTTCTGTTTTTTTTCTTCTTTTTTTTTTTCTATGGATCAGGTATGCAGTGTGATTTTCCTTTCCCTTTGTAATGCGCCGTGTCAAAGGCGAGCCAGGCTGACTTTAAAGTCATAAACTAGTTTTTTTGCGCCTTTCATTTGGGAAGAGGACATAATTGATTTCTGACTTTCCAAATGTCAAGTTGGAAGAGATGAGTAGAAGGAAAAAAAAGAGCAATGTCCTAAAAATCAATCGGCAATATGGGCATGTTTTAATGTGGGTGGTATTTAGTGGTTGGGGCTTTTATTTACAAGTTGTTGATCAATAGTGAGAAAAAACTGAAGTCTATCTATTATCTAAATTATTCCCAGGGGAATTTATGGAATACAGTGCACTAAATCTAAATCTGCCAAAAAGACATTAGAAGATCATCACTTTGTGCAGAATATCAGAGAAATACATTTCACCGATTCGTTCCTCTGGGTTCACGGAGCAAAAACACATCTTTTTTTTTGTACTTTCTTACTAAAAAGTCACGTTTTTTTCCTTTCTTAAACACCTCTATTTATCCACAAATTACCATAATCCTCTGGGTGCTCACTCGTGTGCTCTCTCTCGTTCAGAGCATTACTTGTTTATTTATATCTGTGAATGAGATTAGAGGGGAAGATTACTTCGCCCAGACACATGAATAGCGATCAAAGACTGGAGGATAATGTAAGTCTTTCGATGATTGCTCAGCCCTTTTTTTTTCAAATCTACCGGTCGGAGTGTTAGAACAATGCGAGTGGCTGCGCTCCATACAGTGTGACAACAGTAATACCAAATCCTCAGGGAGTGAAGCGCGTGTAAACACTCCAGATCAACGTGCAGCGCGCTGGCACAAAGTGTCCTTCTAATGCAGCAAAAATTAGCTTTGATCCCGACGAGGTCGCCGCAAAGTAGCAATCAGCCACCTGAAATGGCAGCAGTTGTCGGACGTGAAAACGCGCTCTGAGGCACGTCGGGTCCTGTATCTGCACAAAGCCGCGTGTCTTTACAAGCAACGTTACGTTCCCTCTGATCATTTGAAAAAAACTCAAATGTGGACACAAGTATGACACGCCTCATCCAGATGATTTATGAAGAAGGCCACGACAGGTGAATTGTTTTATTTGACATATTTTTAGCCCGTACGTTTTGTGAGGGAAGCACTGGTTCTGGCCAATTACCGGTGGAAGGACAGAGAACACCTGTCACTCGGATGTACGTGACAAACGAAGAGGGACGGCGCGGCGGAAACGCCAACAAATTCATCTTTAAAAATGCACATATGCAGTCGCAACGTAAACGACAACAAAAAGGCATCAGGCTGCAGTTTTGACGGACAAACTTTGCAAAGAGGATTTTATTTGCGGCTGCTAATGACGGGACGGATCTTCGGAGCAGTTGGCTAATTATTTATCCTGCTGGCTTTATGGCTCTCATTAATTCCCCCCCCCCCCCCCCTCTCTTTACCTTCCATTGAAAGTCTGAAGTCAACCTGCATCTGGCGCTGATAACGCGCCGGGTCTCGGCTGCCTCCCCACTAACCCTTCCACACGCAACCTCACCAGAGAGAAGGAGCAGCTTTCACACACACCCACTGGATAATGCCATTAGGAGGAGCACCGTGTGCCTCTCTGAACTGGGCAAAACGCACAGTACAGAGCACCGGTTTAAGCTGCATCTCTTGATCCCGATGGCAGTTGGCGGTTGTATGTGGCAAGGAGCTCGATGGAGCATTAGACCAATACAATGAAACACGCATTGAAACTTGTACCGCTACGTTTCGGTGACGTACGTTTCTCAAGTTGCCACGCTTGGTCAGACTCTTGGTCGATGTTCTTGTTTGATGATATTTCTAACAGGCAGTGTTTTGATTTCTGACTGACTTGATTATTTTTTTTTTTGTTGAAAAACCTGTTTGTATTCTTCAAAAAAAGTTGTAACAAAGTGTGGTACCCCACCCTGTTTAAAAAAGAAATGAAATGAAGGGAGGATCATTTTTCGGGCTGCCAATATGTCTGGCACCTTTTCTTTCTTTCTCTCTCGTCTCCCTCTCTTCTACCCTCTGCCATTTTTGTCTTGGTTTGGAGGGGCGGGGGGGGGGGGGGGTTTACTGAGATTGGCCCGCGTTTGGTGCTTTGGTGAGATCGCACCCCAGCAGGTCTGAGCTGAGGCTCTCCCTTGCACCCTTCCTGTCTCCCCCCCCCCCCCCCCCCCCCACCCCTCACTTGCGAGGACCTTATTGCCGATCCGCAGGCGAAACAAAATGGACAAACTCAAGCCATTTCCTCCAAGGGAGTGAACTGATAGGCTCCACGCCGGTCGCACTTTGAAACGCGACAGAGAGACACAGCGGGCGAAAGTTGCTGAAAAGCAAATATTGTCGACTTCTGCTGACTTCAAACGGCAGTCAGAGGGCCGCGGCTACCTGGGCGGCAGAGAAGCTGCATTACACACAACACGAGAGAAAGGGCCCAAAGAACCCTGGCTGATGCCTTTTCATGTTTGTCTTTACAGGGAACTCAGAGCGTCGGTGTCTCTTCTTCTACGCTAAAGGAAAGTAAACACGGCACTCTCTGCAGGCTCATGGAATTGAACAGTTCTGAGCAGAGCGGCCGGCCCTTTTCTTTCTTGTGTTTTAGAGTTAGATGCGTTCGCTCTACCGCAGCTTTGGCACATTCTATTTCAGAAAAAAAGAAAAAATGCTTCAAAGATGAATTTGCATTTAATTCATGACACATATTTCATGCTAAACCCGTCGCCATTCCCTTTCCCAATTGAACTTTTGCTCAAACGGTTCAACACAAACACACAAACTTAACGTGGGAAAGAAAAACTTAAAGTTGTGTTTCAGTCTCCACAATGGGGCCCCCAGGTGATGCTCCCTTGCACAGTCTTATTGGACTATCAGTGCTCGGGGGGGGGGGTCACGGGCCTGGCCAGTCGAGATAAAACAAACCCTGATGAGATGAAGCGGTGGGAGCAGAGAGGGCTGCTCTGCACTGATGGAAGAAGCCCAGTCACTCTGAGAGGTGAGACTGTTAACGTATTGACCCGAGTGACCCGGATCACTGCTTGAACTCAGCACACTCTGATCAGAGAGGGTTTACTGATGTTTGGCGGCCAACACTAACCGTTTTTGGTTCGTGTTTTTAATAGTTTATTATCAATGGTATATAAAATAAATCTGATTTCCACATTTCAGCAGTTGAATCAATGAAGGTAATAAAATGTGATGCTTTTTTAACCTGACACTGTCCTACAGCACGCCAATGTGTTTATCCAGATTATTGAAGTAAAATGCTCTGATGTCGGGTGTAAGGTCACTCCTTAACTATATACTACACTAAGTATACTTCTCTGTAGTTTGCTGTTAATACTTTCAATTCATTTCATTTTGATTTAATTTCTACGTTGTTGCACTGCTGATTTTCTGCACTAATCACTATGACTGGTGGGCTCCTGTACATAAACACTGACGTTACTTCAGAGTTCTGTATTTGTGCTTCTCTCTGTGGTTTTTTTACACTGATTTGAAGTTGTTGGAGCTCAGTTGGGGGAAAAAAACAAAAGATGACATCACATAGTTCTGTGCACCAATCAGAAACAAGCAACACTTCGATTGAAATCTGATGGCAGTTGTGGGGCGGTTTGCTTTTGTTGCCAAGTCCCTGCCAGTCACACAGGCTCTCCAACGAAATGTAAAGATGTCTCCTGAACTTGACCTTTGACTGTTGCTTATATTTTGACATGAACATGCAGTATATTGTAACAGAGAATAGTATCAGATCTAAATACTTTCATCCCTGATTTGATTGAACGATTGATTGGCGTTTTCCTCCAGCCATTCGGCACTAAAGCAACCTTTGAGTAAAGATTCACACAGAGCCGGACACATTCGGAAACTGACAAAAAAAACAACAACCCAAGGAGCAGTCCTTCGACATCCCGCGCCATTTGACTGAGCCGACGACACAAATCGTTATTTACCACTCTCACATATCGGAGACATGCACTGAATATCGCTATCGTCGAGCTGGTCAATATACATCACTTCCACCCAAAGGATTACACCTCTTATCTGAAATGATATTCAATAAAGTATGACCGCAGAAATACAGAGTGGAGTGTTCTCACTCGGATCTGGCTCACGCTGTGAAAAAAAAGAAGAAGAAACAAAGCTAAAAAGAAAACACTTTATTGGAATTAAGATCCAAGTCAAGATTACCTGAGGAAACAGCACTTTAGATTTCTGTTCCAGTGCCACGTCCTACACTTTATTCTCTGCTGCCTGGGGACCAGACCACAGCGTGCCGTTCCCCACAAGCCATGGGGGTGTAATGGGATGCCTTTATGAAATATATAGAGACTCCCCCAGCACCTTCCACAGATCATAGTGTGCGAGGCAGAGGGAAATAGGTGCTGCGAGGCAACGGCAAAACTTTGGCCGTCACATCATCAAGGTGCATGGGACGATATAGCGCTCGCTCATTTGCGCTGCCTAATTAGCTGCAGCAGCTTCCCCTCCCTGCCCGCCGTGCCATCCATTCAGAGCCTTCTAGCAAAGCGACCCCGTCATTAGCAACAGCGGGACGAAGTTAACTCCACCGCTGCCGCGTACGTTGTACCGAGTGTGGTCTGGAACAGCGGCGAGGTGGTTTCTTCCCGAGGGTTTCAAACCTGGACAGCTGTCGTCAGATTTTCCTCGCCTGTGTCACATATAAAGAAGGGGGGGGAGGGGTTATTCCAGCACCCAAATGTTGGAATAACTGGAATAACATTTTCCGTGTTTTTATTTTCACCCTGACATCAAATCCCCTGCTCTGTATAGCTTTTCTTCTTCTCTTGTTTGATAAAGCCTTTAGTGAGTGTGGTTAGAGCACTTGGGCTGAGGATCTGATGAGGGGTCTGTCGCACACACACACACACACACACACACACACCCACTGAGTACATTCTAATTAGCTGATGTATGCAGGACCTCATCCACGTTGGAGGGGTATCAAAAAGCAATCAACGCCCCATCCCTGATGAGCTCAGAGAGACACAGAGATCCACATTGTCTACGGAAAGATGATGCGTGGCCGGGCCTCCGCTCGCCTTTTCCAAACCAGCATAATGCCATGCAATCACGAGACATTATGCACAGATCAGAACCCCCAAAGCCACAGGATAGAGGGAAAAAAAGAAAGTGAAGGGAATATTGAGTTCATAATTCAAAAGCCTGATTATGATGGCCGCTCTTGTGAAAAGCTGTTGTGGAGAGCCAGAAGTGGGAGAATTGGGCCCGCGAGTGCCACAAAATATGCTTATAAATGCAGAGGAGAAAACGTGTTTAAAAAGCTGTCATGATCAAGAGCAATACGGCTCGGATAGCAGAGAAATCAGCAGTTAAGATGACAACTGGTTGCCATGGAAAACTGGAGACAGAAAAAAAATCTGACTGTATGACAGAATTTATGAAAGTGATTCTTCTCAATGGGGGGGAATCGAATAGAAATACAATATCAACCACAGCAGAAGTCTATACGCTATCAGCATGAAATGTGTGTGTGTGTGTGTGTGTGTGTGTGGGAGGGGGGGGGGGGCTATCCTAGACATACGATCTAGGATTTTGTCACCCATCCATAATCTAATTTGACCCGAGGCCGCGCGGACGATTCGTCTCAGTAAAGACCATAGGTGTTTTAGCCGCGGGCTCCAAAGGAGAGAGGCATGTGTGTCGCACAAAGACCATCGGTTAGCGACGTACCGAAAGGGACTCTGTATCACCATCTTATCTTCAAAGGACTGGGCAGGGGCTCAGGGGAGCTGTGCCACCGTCTCGCCTCACACACACACACACACACACACACACACACACACACACACACACACACACACACACACACACACACACACACACAGAGAGAGGGGGATTTGGACCTGCAAGCAGGAACCAGAGATCTCTCGGCCGGCACCCAGGCCTGGACCCTCCTCCAACTCGCCCGCGGAGAACAGGCAGGGTTCCTGCACACGCGGCACGACATCAGTGAGCTGATTCCCCCCCACCCCCCCCCCCATCACCCTCTCCTCCCCTGCAACACCCCCCCCATCCGCCGACTGCCTGCCCATTTGCTTCCTGGCCTCAGCTCGACGGAGGGGATGGGATCTGAACTCAACTTAGACACAGAGTTTCCACATTTCACAGATGGCTGGGAGAGGCTTTGCATGGAGGTGAGAAAACTGAGAGAGAGAGAGAGACAGAAATGAAAGAGCGAGAGAGAGCCTCATCGCCACCGCCGCTTCCGAAGCGGGGCCGATTTCACACCGCGGCAGTGTGCGCTAAAGCAGGCCGCCGTTAATCCACTCACCGAGGGGAAGGCCCGGAGCCACTCCGCCGCCTGGCCGCCATCTCCCTCCACAAAGCCATAAATGGTGCATTATACAAGCGGGCTTCAGAGACACTGCTGATATGCTGATAGGCGGCGGACAAAGACCAAAAGCAACCACAGGAGCAGAGCCGCATGCAGGACTGAGGGCCTTAGCGCTGGGGGCAGAGCAGCTCACACAGACGGCGCACTCGCTCAGGTGCGGACTGTTAGCGCGCCGTAATCTGAGCTGCCGATCGCGGCCGGTTCCACCTCAGGATTGGGCCTCCAGACCGGCGATGGACATGCACTAACACTCCATCTTCTTCTGCTCTCCAACAAAATAGCTTTTCCTTTCTCTCCCTCTCTTCCTCCCCACTGCGAATCCCTATCTGCGAAGTTACCAAAAGTCTCCGAGATGAGTCTTTGAACTCACGAAAGGCAATCATTGTGAATGAAAGGAGACAGGAAATATATAAACATGGGGGACATTTAAATAAATTGCCACAAAGAAAAATCGCGGCGAGGGCAGCGAATTATGTAACGATAAGGCAGCCACCAGCCTAAGCCACAAAATGAGATGTTTTACATGAAACGAACAGCGGCCTAGATTAGAGCGCCATCCTGTTTAGACATGAAGCCAATTGGGGTTGATATCACATGTAGAGGAAATTTGAAAGATAAGTGGGAACTATGAGAATTGTTATAATCCAACTGTAACAAAAAGCTGAAGTACATTTTTATTTTTTTCTCCCGCCGAAGCACGCCGCGATAAACATCTCTGATGAAAGAAGTTCATTACTCGCACGCCGCGTAATGTAACACGCCGCATTGTGTGTGTCCGCGCCAACCTACAGCGAGAGGCGGCCTCCAAATGAAGCCTCAGGCACTTTAATGGACATCATTAGGTGAAAACATATAAGAGATAATTATGGTAATTACAAATCCCTTTTATTGGCCCTGAGTCTTTGACAAGAAGGTTGTCATATCAGCCACTTCAAACAAACAAAGAGTTGTTGTCTCCTTCCCCCTAAATGATGTCCGGTTCCATTCGGATGGGGATTGTCTTCGGATTATCCTTTTTTTTTCTATTTTTTTTTTTTTAATTGTTCCGTTAGCGGCTCTGAATGGAGGCTACATTTCTTTCGGGGGGGAAAAAAAAAAGAACTTGATTAAAACAAGCGATTCACAATAGTAGAATTTGACTTGCATTTGCATAGGCACTTCATTACAAGTGAGACCTTGATCTTGAAAGCAGCCCCATTCAAAGCTAATGGACATGTCTGTTATGTCTATTAGAGATGGGCTCTCAGAGGAGCCGAGGCCTTCTATTTAATAGCACAGACATCACTACGGTGCACCCGAAGGCCCCGTCTTATTACACTCCATCCAGCTGCATGACAATAGCAAAAGGAACAAACACTGTCTAGCAATACAGTTGACTTCTAAACCGAACCCCCCCCCCGAAACATCTTCCATGAGTTTGTTTTGGTTAAACCTAATCCGACTGTTAGTTTTGCCACGCGGGGTCAAACCCGGAGCAAGCCTTGTCACTTCATCTTAGCGACGCGCGATCTGAGGAGCACACGAGACGTCTTTATGGGGAGACCGAGAGGGGCGATCGCGAAGGACTTGGGTGTTTATTTACAATATGCATCCAATCATGCTTTGTCACAGTTCCATGTCTTCCTCCTCCTCCTCCTCCTCCCCCCCCCCCCGCCCCCCCGAAACCGCAGAGAGAGACACTCCACAATGGCGGAGATTCCATTTTTTGGCCCTCTTTGCTACACAAACTCATAACGCGGTGCCGCCTTATCAGATCCCGCTCGCAATAACAGATCCACTCGGAGTCAGAGAGAGCCGCTGTTTAACCCGTTCAGTCCCACGGGGGGACAATTCAGCTCAAACAAGTCAGGAGACATCTGCCAGTCCACGGCGGCAGCTGATGATGTCAACGGGTCGCCCCCCCCCCCCCTTCCCCTCCAGATTTCCCCCCAGCACTTTCAATCACTCCTTGTGAGATTACGGCAATAGGATATTACTGTACAAACTATGACCATGTGTCCCCGCTGCCACAAAGCTTAGCAACATATTACAGTTTGTCAAAGCAAGCTATTGCGAGGGGGGGGAAGATAGATACAGAGGGGAGGAGAGGAGCCGTTGACCTTTGTGTCCTTCATATTTGCCTAGCTTCCCCTCCAGCCCAATCTCAAAGAGCCAAATCATCTGATCCCAAACTAACTGTCAACTGGCGTGTGATGGTGGCAAAGCCAGCAGACATCAATCAATCAGATTTTCTCCTCGTCTATCAGAGGAGGCTTTTTTTCTCTCTCTCCCCTGTTTTGCCCGGGCTTATCATCTGACCCAGTTGTTATCCTGTTTCTGAAGCTTTAAAAAAAAAAACTTGATTATGGTCAAATGTATGTCTCGGAAGATTCAGGCACATTCTGGACCGGACGGGGGAGGGAAAGAAAATATTATCACCACGGAAATGAATGCGGGATGTAATGATCATTCTTTTTGTTTTGTGTTTTTATCATAATGAGGCTCTTAATTCTACACTCATGGTGGAAATAAGGAGTTTGAGCCAGTTATCTTTGGTTTTCAGGAACGCGTGAGCCCAAGATAAAAATCCAATCTGATATCATAAGACAAAAAAAAAGAAAAGAAAAGACAAAAAAAAGACATTTTAGTTGGCTACAGCACTTGCTCAATGTCAACAGTTTTTTAGTAATTACCAGATAAGCATTCTCTGGAATACACAGAGAGAGAAAATTGGCTGATTCTGAAATAATAGCGGCTGCGTCTCTCTCTCTCTCTCTCTCTTTCTCTCTCTCTCTCTCTCTCTCTCTCTCTCTCTCTCTCTCTCTCTCTGTTTACTCTGTCACTTCACAAAGCCTGCTTTGAAATAATCAGAAGCAGGAGACGCAGCACGTCACTCCTTTTGTCCATATGTATATACTGTGTATATGTATATATATATAAATAATCGATCCTCATCATCAGTGCTGCGTTGTGGCTAGTCCTGCACAGCGGCGCTCGCTGAGTGCTAATCACGCGCGGCCTCCGATCACGTGACGCGTAAGCCGCGCTGTCAACAGCTTTAGCGGCTTTTCGCGACGGCGCGAATCAAAACACGGCCTCTTTTTTTTTCATTTTTTTTTTTTTCAAAGCATTAACACGTTTCTGAAGTTTGTTTTATATTTTCAGCATATTTGACATAAATTGTTTATCTGTTTACAAAGCTTTGTCATTAGCGATTTTCCGGCGGGGCCTTTAAGTTCCGCGCCCGTCCGTCCGTCTGGCGGGAAATGCTGATGTACAAATTGAACTGAAAGGCTTGTTACTTAATCCGCTGTTGCCACCCATCCCTTCACTATGGAGCCGGCTGCATTTCCTCCCATTGCAAAGTTCTGCCCCCCCAACACACACACACACACACAAATACATCCCCAGTAATTCCTGCCAAGCCAGAGATTTACACTGAACAGCTATTAGGGTGGGCCAGCTACTACCCTGCTCACCAAATCATCCCCTCTTATTATCATCTATTAAGACAACAACAAAAACCACCATTTCATGTATTTAATTTTTTTTGGAATTGCTGAAACGGTTTATGTGGCTGAAGTTGATCTCCAGGCTTGGCCAGTAATTCTACTGTACGTTGCAGACGACGTATTGTGACAAAGCCTGTCGACAAACGTGAGTCACATCCCAAAGAGCCCCCCTTTCCCTTTCCTCTCGTCCAACATTCAGTCAAAACCCTAATATCAGTTGTGACACGTTCCAAGAAAGCGTTTTGATGAGCTGTGGCTAATTCGATTGCAATAAACAAAAAGGGTCTTAATACACGCATAAAAGTTGCAGTGGAAGACTGACAGACTGTGTTCCTGGCGAGTTCCCCCCCCAGTTCTGTTTTCTCTTCTGGGCTGCGGCGATGTCAAAGCGTCACACACGCGACGAACCCAATATCCATATCCATGATACATCAAAACCCCGGCGCGGCACAAAAATAACTGCAATACCTCGGGAGCGACCTAAGAAATCCCCTTAATTGAGCAATATCTCCATTCCTGATCCATGTGCATCACCGGGGCGAGAAGGGACCGCGCAAGTTAAATGAAAGGAGAATTCATGATGTGTGGCGGCCTCTCTTACTCACCCTGGCTATTTCCCCTCTTGGCAGGGGCCAAATAGAGAATGTTAAATGAGGCAATTGTGTCCCGGAGGCAAAAAGAGGAAGAAAAAAAAAGGAAAAGCAGGCAGTGCCCCTGCTCTCTGCTCTAACCCTGAGGAGCATTCTGCAGCATGATGAGGTACATCCAAGCAGCCGGGCCTTCCTCCCGCCCACTACAGCTCAGACCAGGACTCCGCTCTAAAACACAGCATCTACTCGTTAGTCTCCGTCCTCATCAAGCTGGTGTTGACCTTTGAGTCTGAACTTCAGCTAAATCTCAATAAGCCCAGACAAACAGCAACGTAACTACGTACATTTACTCAAGTACTGTGCTCGAGCATGAGTTTGCTTGCACTAGTGTCTAAAATGAATGCCACTTTGAATTTTTTTTTTAAATTGCAGAGGGAAATATTTAACTTTTCACTCCCCTACATTGATTTGACAGCTGTAGCTACTGTATTATGATTTCACACGCAACACTCGTGATCGTCTTTAAAAGAAAAACGGCACAATAGAGGTGAAAATTAGCCCCACGCCAAGTCCACACAACTCCCGGTGGGCACCACGGGGCGGCGAGTGCCAGGATGGTCCGCGCCGGGGCCGAGGCCCGCAGAAATACCCAGGATGCACAGCGCGGTGGGTTAACATTCTGTGGCGGTGGCTGCACGGACACTGAATCCCCCCCTGCAGCCGCCGCACCGTCAGCTATACAGACATACTCCGAGGTGACACGTCTGATAATCAAAGCTTTGTCTGGGTCTTAAAAGGACGTACTTGAAGAACGGCGAGACCAGAGGCCCTCTTTGCCTGTAATGGCCTTTGGACATCAATATTTAAATCTTACATCTCTGTTGTGATTAGAATGCTGCCTTTTCTCTGTTGTTGTCTTCTTCTCTTTTTTTCACCCCTCTCTCTCTCTCCCGAAACAACAAGGTGGGGGTGAAAAAAAAAGAAGAGAGAACGGCTTAAATCGATGATCTTTGAGTCTAAACTAGATTCCCAAGCAGTTTGCCACTCTCAGCAGCAAGATAAGATAAACTCTCTTTGACCTAAGAGATGAAGTTGCCATGACGATCAGGGAGTCCACTTTCTCTATTGATATTTCGCTGATGTAACAACAAATGGAACCAGATCCCGTCCTTGATAATGGTGATTAATTAATACCAATATTGATCCCTACAAGCAAGAGACAAGGCTATTAACTTAAAGCAGGCTGAAAGTCAATTGTTACCCGGGGGCTCAATGGGCGTCATTGATATCAAATCTAAATAAACAGAGAGGAGCGCGGTCAGGGGGGGGGGACACAGCCAGCAGGAAGAAACAACGAGCAGGTCTTTGCCTTTGCACATACTTCTGAAATCAACACTTTGTCGCAACAGAGCCCGAATTCCCCAAAAACACAACGGCGACAGCTTTGAGCGGCGGGTTATTGGAATAATAGCGGTGGAATTCAGGAAAGAGGAAGATAAAGAGGAAGTGGCGCGAGGAAGTGACCTCCACCTCTGCAGCAACCCTGCCCACATTTCACACCGCCGTCCAGGCACACTGCAGGCCACAGCGACGGAGAGAGGGCAGGATCAGGAACCGTCAGCCCAGCGCCTGCCAACCACAGCTCATCCAACGCATCACACGCACGCACACGCACACACACGCACACACACGCACACACACACACACACACACACACACACACGGCACTGATCTCAACAAAGGAAGCAGCAGCTGCCATACATTCCTCTCCATATAGCTGCTAGAGCCGGTGACATAAGCAGACACTTTTTTCTGCACGAGAAACAGTGTACTTTTAGAACACAATAGATACAAAATAAATTTAAAAAAAAAACATTACGAGAAGATGACATTCATCTGCATTGTTGTTTCGTGTCAAAAGTGAGGAGGCAGTTGGGGATCCTTCAGCTAAGACGAGGCAATGGCACAAGCTGTTATTGGCAGGGAACAGATGTTTGAGGGAAAGTTGGCATTCAGCGACCATTCTTCTTCTGACAGAAATCAACAAGAGGAACACGAGAGGCAAGTCGCCGATTGTCACCCGATGAAAGAGAAACACCCTTAAATATAGAGGGAGGCTGGCATGCAAACATTTTTTAAAATATATATATATATATATATATTTTTTTTTTTTTTACACCCCCGAAACATCTGACTGCCGGAGTTGCCAGCGTTCGTTGGGTGAAAACGTGGCAACGCTTGACTTATATATAAAGCATAGTTGTAGTAAAAAAGAAAAAAAAAGCTAACAGCTCTGACCCCTCTGCTAAAGACGCGCGAGTCGTCCCACACACTGCACAAGCACCCATGTATACACAAGCAAACACACACACACACACACATTCAGATACAGGATGTTGGCAGTCAATTCAGTAAACACTCCCCTTATCCCTTACTACTGTAATCTGCCTCTGATAAATGCCCCTCAAAGATAGAAATGTCACCTGATATGGTAAACAGCATGCTGACGTTACATAAAGTGGCCTTATGCTAAGGAGTTGGAGAGATTAACTGGAGAGCGGAGATGGAAAAAAAAATGGTCGCCACGAAAAAAAAAAACAGACTTCTAGCTCTCGCAGAGAATCTTCTTTGGCTGTCGTTCAGTTCCAAACGGACTAGTTGAGAAAAGCAGGGATCTAATTATACAAACCCAAGGGTTGTACATCGTACAGTATATTAGATTTAAAGTAACACGGTTGTCAGTGTAAACAGAAGTAAACAGTTACAAATAAACAAACAGTTGGCATCGCATCCCTCAAAAGGCGAAATATATTCACAGGAAGAATAAGAAAATGGAGTAGGAAAAAGCAATATTTACCAAAGCACCACTAGTTCCTGCTCCAACTTTATCCACAAGGTATTATGGGTAAAAACAAATAAATAAATAACACAAAACCACAGAAAAGGCATTACTGCAGTGCAGTGGGCCGGCTTTACAGATGTAAGATCGCTATCGCGCGAGTAGATTAGGCGTTGGGGGGGGGGGGGGGGGGACAGTAAGACACAGTGGTCGGCTCGGGGGACTTGTGCTGTGCAAACTTACAGTAGCAGAGCAGCGTTGATGGCGCTGCATTCTGGTTGGACGGCGGCGAGCAAAAAAAGAAAAAAAAGAAAAAAGGAGGCAACATGAATTCTCAGACGGTCCGTACGGCGGAGACAACAGCAGAGTGGGAGAGCACTAAGTCAGCTTAATAAGCACATTTGACACGAGACGTCCGCCCGTGGCCTCAGAGGGCCGCTCCGGCGTGTACCCATAAACACTGTGCGAGGCACGCTCCCTACATCATCCAGATTCCACCTTTAACGCCGGGGGAAACTTTGGGGGGGTGGCAATTCTGCAGAAAAATTACTCTGAGGGGTGCTGGTTTCAATTCAGCCTGTTCATATCTTTCCTTCCTATTAAGCATCAAAATGTCCCCCCCCCCCCCCTCCTCCTCTCACAGTGCGAATGGAGGTACGGACGACACCGGCAGCTGGGGAGAAGCAAGGGGGGGGGGGGGGAAGAGGAGTAGTGTGGGGGGGGAGCTTGGTGGAATTCACACATCATATTACCAGCAGCTAATCGCAATCCGCAGAGCATCGGCGATATTTTCATCATTCCTGTCAAATTCCGGCGACCCGCCTTTTGGAGCGGCTAACAATCCGGGGCAATTTATTGGCATATTGGCACGGGGTGATAAGGCTAAAAACAACAGCAGCTAGCAGCTGGCCCCGGGAGATGGGCTGATAACATTGATATGTGCTCCCACACAAAACACCACCACCGCTATCTCCTCTTCCTATCACACTCTTATTACAATAAAAGTGTACGGGGCCTTTTCTTTCTTTTTCTCTTGGAAAAGCAACGAGGGGAGGGGGATACAGAAAGGGGGCCAGGAATATATATATATTTATTTATTTATATAAAAAGAAATCAGATGTAACGTTTCACAGAAAGAAAACAAGGGGGGAAAATACATAATTTATCACTGTATTATCGGGATATCCAGGCAGCCTAATCAAGGAGCACTGAGTGACTATTTTTTGCCTTATCATCCAAAGTGGTGGAAACGGAGAAGGAATTATCAGCCAGCTGCAGATTGCTGGGCTGGAATTTTAATGGTAATAATCTGGGTTTCTGATGGTATATCTTCCCTGCTTATCTTTCCCATTATCTGGCCTTATCTCCCCAGTCATCGGAGCAAATTAATGGTGCTCTTTCAGCATCGCCTTTTTATCGCCGCTCAGAGAGCACCCAAGGGGAAAGAATAAGCAAAATATTAAAATACTGCATAAATCACAATTTTAGATAACGGCCCAATGTATGCAGGAGGTGTGGGGGGGTGGAGAGGGGGGGACTGCGCCCAACAACCTTTTTGTCCTTTAGAATGACTGTCTGTGCTGACTTTCTGTGCAGTGCCTCCTCTGCTCCTCTCCTTCTTCTTCTTCTTCTTTTTTTTTTGCCTTCCCCCCAGAGTTCCCGGGGTAGCAGGGAGGATCTAGGCTCCTCGTGACCTTTTCTTCTTCTAACTAGGGCTTGATTATACCACTGCACACCGGCCTCCATATTAACAAGGGCTTTTACACATGACATACTAATTCACACGAGGCCGGGGTCACAAAGACGAAAGCGGCGCAGCGCACACAAACGTCGCACTTTCTTTTTTGCTCGACAACAAAAAAAATTTGGGGGCCGCTACGACGGGATTGGTCCGGAGACGAGTTTGGGGGGCCTGTCACGTCACGACGTCGTCGCGCTCCTTTGTTGATGAGAAGCGGTGGCGGGTTCGTCGTGGATGCCAGCAATAAACACAAATACGAAAGTCAAAGGTAGTGAAAGCTAAAGGGTGTTTCTGCAACAATAATTATTTTCATTCTAAGTTAATGGCAACTATACTGTTCCAGACTGTTCTAAGCTGTTTGAGAAATTTAAACTATTTATTTATTTATGAAAAATATTTTAACAACACCTCTTTTCCCCATAATCTAAACATGGTTGTAACTGGTTGATCATAAAATGCTTTTAAAAAGACAGTAATAAAATGTACAGTACATTTTAAATATTACAAATAAATCCCAATTTTCTTTCCCTAGAGAAGAAACCAGGGTTGCCTTGAAAAGAAACTTTTGTTTTATATTCACGAGCCATCAATATGTAAGAGGAGAAACAATAATAATTGTGTGCAAAACAAAACATGACAACACACAAAACTCTGGTGTGGTAGAATCTGTGTCACACTAAAAGTAGGAATAAAAGCACTTGTATACACCAACATGCGCTCATGAATGCATGCATGTGAGCTCTCTCACACACACACACCCACACATGGACAAACACACACACACACACACACACACACACATACAAATGTTGCCTTAGCTCCCCATAATGTCTCGCAGCACAGATAAACAGTATCATCAGTACAAACAAGACAAATCAGTGGAAGTGGTTTGATATTTTGATATTTCGACACCAAAGTAACCACAGTTTATTCACAGCAGCAGCTAGGAGCAACGGCATACAGTGGACGAACTGAACACACACACACCTCCACACACACACACAGCATACACACACTCAGATGTCAGCTGGATCTGAGATTCAAAAGTGTGTTTAGCGCTTGTATGTGTGGGGGTGTGTGTGTGGGTGTGTACAAATCCCCACGTATTTAAGAATCATCTACAGGCTCTTAAAAATCATTACAATTATCACAAGTTGTATAAAAATATATATATTTAATACTACTAATATCCATCAACGTGAATGTGACACACTTCTGAATTAATTGTACTTTATTCATATTTCTGTGCCTTAAAAATGAATAACGCCGCTCTAAATTCCCATTTTAATTTCCATAAAAATGTGATAATCAATATCAACACTTTCCACAGAGCTATTATAGTCTACAGTTCAATTCAAATTCAAAAGCAGCCATAACTTGCTACACTCTTTCCACCACCTCATAAATACAGCAGGTACAGCTGTGGATGATGACCAATATTTACACCCTGTGTTTGGAGTTTGGAAGAATGGAAAAGAAGTGTGTGTGTGTGTGTGTGTGTGTTTTGGGGGGGGGGGGTCTGTGTTTACACCTGCAAGTGAGTGTGTGTAAGTGGAAAAGGAAAACGTATCGAGGAGTTGGAAGTGTGTGTGTGTGTGTGTGTGTGAGTGTGTATCTACGTGCTACAATTAAAAACATTTAATAGCAAATGTCAGTCAAAAACAAATCGGCCTGTTTTTGAAAGCAGGCTCGTGATACTGATGCACTGCGTATTATAAATGTAGGATGAAATATTGGAATAAATAGCCATCAGTCAAACTCGAGCCTCGGTCTCGCACACAAATCCGCACACAAACTATAATAATCCTATCAAACAGACAACAAAATAACTTCATTTGTTTTAGTGCTACAACTTGGCAGCAGCGAGGTTGTGGGTCGGGTTGGGGGGGTAACTTTGGAGCCAGCAGCTCCGTGGGATTTTTTTGGATTGTAAACGAATCCCTCCAAAGACACGAGCATATTTCTGCGGTGGGAGACCGGGAGCGTGCGTGCACCGTGACGGGCAATCATCACACGGAGCGTCCGCTGAATCAGCCCCCTGAGCGCGGTCACTTCTCAGTCCAATATTCCGCAAACTGTAGCCCGGACACGCGGTAGTGTAGTAGCGGCTATAGACGACGTTAAACAAACAAACAAACAATACAAGAAAACAACTTACGTTTGATCTGCCTCGGGTTGCTCTGCTTCCTGCGGGACATGCCTGCTGTGCGGCTGGTCAGTGAATCCAGGTGTAGTACTGACAGATCGATAGGTTCTGGTTCATCCAAGCAGCCGGTTTGGGTGGGTTTTTTCTCTCTCTCTCTATGTGTGTGTGTGTGTGTGTGTGTCTGACGGAAATTGAGAAAGAAAAAGAAGAAGGGGGGCACCGGTACTTTTTTTTCTTTTTTTAACGCACAAGTCTATCGTTCCGTCTGTCTTTCCTTTATCTTTCTCGTGTCTCTGGCTCCGGCTCTGGCTTTCTCCCTCCCTCCCTCTCTCTCTCTCTCTCACTCTCTCTCTCTGTCTCTCTCTCTCACATACACAAACACGCGCACACGGTTGCACACCCTCCCTCTTTCTCTCTCTCTCTCTCTCTCTCTTTCTCAGCGCCGTTCTCCGTGATGAGGCTGCGCTTCGCCGCGATCCGCACGGACTGACTAGGGAGGTGAGAGCGTTTCGCGCTTTTGTTTGAAGATAAGGTTTGTTCCTCCCCGGGTACCGTAGCCGCAGCTCGGTGAACTTCACTTGATCCACAATTACTTTAACTTCCAGTTATTAATTAGCGTGTCCCTTAATTAGCGCACGTGTTTTATTTATTTATTTGCTTTTGGTAGGGGGGAGATGGAAACAAAATGAGCTCATGATGCATCACAATCACAATGATAATCACAATATTAATAATTTAAAAAAAAAACATTTGCACGCCTTTATCTCAGGTAAACATTTTCTCACACTTTTATTTCTTAGAGGGTCTATTCGACATCAGCTGCTGCTTTTAAAATATTCTGCAATATTAATTCAACTGTTACACTTTTTATATTGTACATTTCACACAAAAAAAGTAGATGTTTGGAATTACCAGGGTCATTTAATACAGCACGTGGTCCTCTCATATCCACCAACAGATCTGAACCCATATTGGTTAAATACACCAGGATTAGCTAGGTTGCAGCTTGGCCACTCATTCCCCCATAATGCACTCTGAGAGTTGATCTGGATTGAGATGCCATGGCCTCAAATGACTTGACCTCTTGGCCAAAAGCTGAAAGAAGTAACCTGCAGTCTAGAGTTTTTTTTGTTATTTTTTAAAACACACACAAAATCTAGTATTGGAAGTGATTCTACAGTAAATAAAAGCCTGGTGCATTCTCTGCTCATAAGCCGTGTGTCAAACCGTTTACTTTAAAATCTATTCTAATGAGCACACAGTGGATTTCAGTGACAGACTCTGATTCTACTGCTTTGTTTTTATATCAATATTTTATAAACTGTCAATCACAGTGTTTTTTTCTTTTTCTTTTCTACAATTAGTCTGCCTATGGACGGGAAAAATATTCCGAATATTTAAAGAGAGGGAGAGAGAGAGAGAGAGAGAGAGAGAGAGAGAGAGAGAGAGAGAGAGAGAGAGAGAGAGAGAGAGAGAGAGAGAGAGAGAGAGAGAGAGAGAGAGGAAACGAGAGCCTTCAAATCATTCCGATTTTGACTGCCATGTTCTGAGTAGTTGCCCAAACTGGGAATCACTCTCTTCAATTAGCCAGTTGGACTGCCAAGGAAGACAAGCAAGTGGCCTGTGAAATTATCTCGTAACCCAATTCCACAACTTTGGAATGGAGTCTGAAACTACAGAATCATTTCTGTGGCAGACGGGTCAGCGGGTGGTTCACCTTGAGGAGAGCCTCCTTGGTTTGTCTCTCCCTGCCTCCCCCCTCAGCTCCTCCACCAATGGTTTAAGCTTTCTTCTTCACATGCAGGTTTGGTCAACAGGAAACCATTAAGAAAAATATCCCAGCTTTGTCCCATTGCACACTGGGAGAGTTTCTGTCAACAAGTAAGAGACTGATGATCCACTCAAAAGCAACAAATACTGATAGTCATTTAGTCAACTAATCGGTGACTTTGGTCTCAGTCAATTTAGATTTATTTAATTGATAAGTCATTTTTTAAATGCTTTTTCATCCTGAATGACTTATTTCCACCGAAACCTATGGATACATCTCTGCTAAACGCAGGATTTAAAGTGGAGCTTTGGTGTGATTCTTTGTGGAGAAACTCCGATCTGTCGATTAAATCAACTAATTGATTCGTCAACAAAGAATTTCTTTGGTCCAGGACAGCCCCAGTAAAGATAAATAAAAAATAAAAAATAAAGATTTTTCTGTCAAACACGCGCTAAACTCTCCAAACAAAGTGAAATGACATTGCCGCCAATTAAAAGGTTAAAATGTAGCCATCCCACGCACTCTCTAAAATCACCATGCTAAACATCCATAAATAGAGTTTACCGGCCATATTAGGCAGCCAGCACCAAAATCAATAATGATTTGTGGTGAGAGCAACAACATAGTGAGAGAGGGGAGTCAAATTGCCAGCTGCAGATTAATTTAACGCCACTCCTAAATCCTCTGAGACTGGAGCGTGGTTCTTCTCTGCTGTTCCCGAGCCCCAGTGGCTTGTTTGAAGCCGCCTTTGATTGACAGGTACAAATCTGCGAG
The DNA here is from genome assembly GCF_910591455.1 of Pholis gunnellus. NCBI lineage: Eukaryota > Metazoa > Chordata > Actinopteri > Perciformes > Pholidae > Pholis > Pholis gunnellus. The sequence continues at coordinate 6,137,221 of NC_136534.1, forward strand.
AGGAACAGAAAGCTTTTTTTTTCTTTTTTTCTCCACTGCTCAGAGCAGATGGTTGTGATAATTAACATGATACTGTTTCCATCGCAAGGGAAATCACTGACACAAGGTTGGTCATATTAATAGGTTAAGGTATACTGTATGCTGTGGAGATGCTGCGCAGTGCACTCGCATAATCTGATTAAAGGGGTAAAGGTTGATTTAATGCGCTAAATCATTTGATTAGAACTGCCAAGTCACATTTGGGGAATGCCATTCAGTGTTTGGGGCAGTGGAGGTGGGCTGTCTGGTGGCTTCATCATGTTCATTGTTAAAGGAAATATGCTTCAGAACAAAAGGTGCTTCATTGGTATGCCCAGTAGTCCTCTGGCTGAAGTCACGTCGGCCCGTCTGTGAACTGTAAGTCTCATTTTCAGAGCCAGAAAATGTTTCGTGAGAGCGGCGCGTTGATGTTGAATAATAGATAAAGTTTTGTTGAGTGATGCGGGTATTTATTGACAGCTCCGACACAGGCGATGGCTGATTTTTTTTAGGTCTTGTTTCAGAAGAGGTTTACCTGCGTTCTACATTCAAGTTAAAAAGGGAATTTCACAATTTGCATTAATACACATGTTGCTGTGCCCTAATGTTGGTGGCACGGTGCCGTCCTATCGTAAACTCATCATTTATACCCGTGTTTACATTACATAGGAGTAAGGGACTGTACCACAATGATGCAAATGCAAATGAAAATTCAAGACCCTCCGTGGAATTATTCATATTTCTTTCTGCACCCTCCTCACAATATCTCAAATTATGACTTTTCAATCGGTACAAATCAATTTGCCTTCAATAAGTGTCCAAAGTATTACAGATGTTGTACTCTAGTTTAAACCGTAATGCAATTCATATTTGCACTTTCAAATCGCACAACAGGAGTGGAATTTGCAGTTAACAAATTTATGGAAATCAATAAAATAAGGTGTCCTGTTGACTGTATATAAGCCATACTTTATTGTTGAGACGAGGGCTGTCCCTGTCATTTTCTACGACACTTTTAACACGTAACTTCACTGTAGTTCTGCTCTCTGTTATGATGCACTCTTTGGAGGTCTGACCTGAAAAAGATCCACATGTATTGTTTCACAAAACTGGCGTATTGCTACTAAATGATTTTGATGAGCAAATAAATCCCTAATAAAGAGATAACATTGCTGTTTTCATATAGCAAAACCACCTTTATAATCTGCGGCACACACAAAAAAAGAATTCAATTTAGTGATTAAAATACTTGATTTTCAAAAAATGTATAAATAAATAAAATCTAATTATGGGATGAGAAAAGGTCAAAATCCTCTCCCCTTGCTGCCCCCAAAAATGTTAGCGTGCCCTCCCAGCATGAAAAATAAAAATAAAAACCCTCCCCTTCTCTGACCCCAACTCCTCCTGTTCATTTCCGTACGGTCCCTCGGTGACGTGTGACTGCATCGTAACAAAGTTACAATACAACACGTATCCAACAGTTCGCTTTTAAAGGATCTCCCTGTGCTGTAACTTCACCAGGGTTTCCCACATGTTAGAGATACAATGACACTGAATTACTGCCATAATAACAGCTGCAGCCTTCCTCGCACTGTTTCAGTGAGCTGCTGTGCTGACCGGGTAATGTCACAGCGAGTCTGGCATGACACACGGGTTGATGTTGTTTTTTGTTTTTTTTAAGGGATCCCACATGTCCAGTGGCGATGGGAGTGACAGCCATCGGTTGGATGGAGGGGGGACGACGACTCCATCCTTAAAGAGCAGCCTCAGCAGCTCAGCTTGGACATCGGTGTTATGAGTTTGCCTGCTGTGGTGTCACCCTCTGGCTGTTGGGGATTGGTTTGTCTCCAGAGGATGTCTGTGTGTGTGTGTGTGTGTGTGTGTGTGTGTGTGTGTGTGTGTGTGTGTGTGTGTGTGTGCATGGAGTAGAGTGTGGGGTGCAGGGTTTGCCATGGCACATATATCCCTGTTACGGTCCTGAGTGTAAAAGAGAGACAGAGGGGAAAAGAGAAACAGATCTAGGAACTGAAACAGAAAGGTGAGCAGTTTTTCTAATGTTTTTGCGTAATATCCCATAATTCTTTGCAGTTTTTCCGATCAAGTATGTGTCCTTGAATGCGCCGCCTGTAGCCATGCATCCCAATGCTGACATTCACAATAAAAAAAAAGAACCTGCTTTACTCGCAGCAAGGAAAGCACTCACATGACATCACATTATACATTAACACCATTCCAGACTTTCAGCTAAAAATGTTGAGTTGCTGCCGTCGGTCCTGGGTAAGGTGCTCGTGCTGGTTGTGGCTGAATGCTCCCCCCCCCCCCCCCCCCCCCACACACACACACACTCCTCCACCCTCACCCACCCATCCATCCAGCCAGCAGCTCCAGCAGCAGTGAGCAAACAGATGTCTGAGAGAGTGCCCACTAACGCTGGCCTGAGCTGCCAAAACCACCCGCGGCCCTGGAGGCCTCGGCGCCAGCTCTTTTTCCAGGGAGGCTTCGCTCTCCGCAGCGCCGTCCAGGACCATTTCCCTCCTTTACCCCATCCCCTTTCTGTTTACCATGCAGGGAGTTATAGTACAACATGCAGCGCGCTTTGAAAAAATATAAGCACGGCAAGCAAAGAAAAAACAAGTCGAAACATTAAAAACAAAAATGTAAATCAAAATGCCACACGTCCCCGAAGCATCTTTAAGATTTACACCACAACGTTAAAGTCCAGGCAAGTGATGGAAGTGCTAAAAGAGGGCGGGATGAACAAACTATGCTCCTCCCTTTGGGAGTGTGTAATTCTGTAAATAAAAAGCTTTGTGTAGAGGAGGGGGGGAGGAGGAGGAGGAGGAGGAGGAGGAGAGAACCACGGGGCAGTATATTCTTACTGCTAATCTCACTGTCTTTTCATGTGGTCAAAAGCTGAGATTGTGACACCTCCAGGGGATAACCAGCGAGCCTTTTGTGGATTAAAAATGAAAATGTGGATAAATATCCGTACTCGTTTCAAGCGGTTTCATTTCCTAAAATAATAACGTTGCATAATTAAGGACGAATACAAAAAAATGGATCCGACAGTGGACGGTGAGGGAATGCAGCCTGTATGAATGAATTCATCGATTAATGGGTTTCAGTGGGAAGCTTTAACATTAAACCACAACTACCTTTTTAATGGTCAATTCAGATATCCATGAAGAAATAAGCTCAGTTTCTACCAGACATTTGTAATAAAATAATACCTCTATGAATATATAATGGCAACTGAATTAAAAGTCGTGACAAAAGGGAAGTGATGACACTGGTTTCCTGTTGTTACCGTAGCTTTCACCCTGCAGGGGACGGAGGTGACAGAGTGAACTGGATGTGATCTGAAGCAATGTTTGAATAATGACGTCAGTTCTCATGGCTGCATAATATAGAATACTTAACCGCTTCTTATAATTCCCTTTCACATGGAACCTCTGAGTAATACATTAATGCATTTTATTTGTTTAACTCTACCCAGACTGCATTGGATTGCAACACACCACCCATTCATGTAAGACAGAACAAGAGGGCTGCAAATACATTTTCTAACAATACTAACAGAAAAGTAAAATAAACAATTTAATCAACTTTAACAATCAGATCTTCAGACATTCAACGGGTACAACTAAATTAATTGCAAAAATAAAAAAATGGAGTCAGTACTAATTAGTCCGTCTTACCATCGTTGCCGGTCTTTAGAGACAAAGTACCAAACCTAAACACATAAATATTAAATACCAACTATTTATATACCAACCAGATCAATGTAGTGTTTGTCAAGGCATTGCACGGGAAAAATTACTTTCTCACATCACAATAGTTTGCACTGTCAGAAATAAATCAACGTGTTCTGCTCTTGAATAGCAGTTCTCAACTGTGCAGCTGCAGATCTGTAGCTTCTAGATAAGCTGGTGTTCGGATCGTCAACGCTGGATCCAAACAATGAATACACAGAGATTAGTTTATGACGTCTTTAATTTATCTATTGAATATTATTTCCATATCTTTGAAACCTGACTTTAATTCCAGCACAATCTCTCTATATGCTCTTAGTCAAGTTCTGGCTGTAAATCATCAGTTAAAACGTGCGCTACACTGTGAAGTGTGCATGTTTCAATACATCACTGTTTCTGTGTAAGTAAGTGGTTTGTATGCCAACGGTCCAAATAAATAACATATTTCGTCGCTGTGTGCATGAGCACCTCCTGTGTTTTGACATCCTGTGATTTCCCATTATTCATTTTTATGAGGTCAAGTAAATTATATTTGATACGTGTAGCTGATCCCCCCCCCCCCCCCCTTTCCTTTTCCCCTTTCCCCCATATGTGCATGAGTAGCTGAGGACCCACATCTAAACGCAGCATTATAATACAGTCTGTTGATGTATTTTAAAAGTGTGTCTGCTGGTTTATTACATATGCAGAGGCATCAGTGCACAGCAAAATGGGGGGGGGGGGGGGGGGGGAGAGAAAAAAATGCATCAATCTATTCACAGAAAGGCAGGCCCGTGGACAGCTCAGAAAATAAATCTACATCTGCCAGGCTCCATGCAAACAGCAGAGCCATCCTTAATGGCGAAACCATCGATGAAAACAGATAAAAATATTAAATATTCAGACATTCCTTTCAGCCAGTATCAAAAGCGTCCAGATGTGAGGAGCTGAAGTTGTTATCACGAATCCGACGACAGGCATTGAAAGGAATTCCTCTGAATTTTCAACCATATAAAAGTATTTTATGCCATGCAAATAAATGGTAATTTCTGACTATGGAGGAAGGAGGGGGGGGGGGGGGGGGGAACATGCCAATAAACCCTATCATTTGGGACTAAAAGTCCACAAACAGGAGATACTTTCAATTTGCTTTGCCTGTCTCCCCGCGTTAGATGCTGGCGATTGCCGCGAAATTAATCCATTTAACAATCTGTGGCTTGAATTTGAGGATTTCCAGCCTTTTTTTTTCCTTTCCGAATATCAATAAGTTCCAATTGAAGAGAGGATTCTTTTGCAATTCAGGCATGTGCGGGCGATAACGGCGGAGTTGGCATGAAGAGAGGCAAAGATGGATTAATTATGCAGGGAACATGGAAATTCTGCTTATCATCGCTTAGCAAAGGAGCCCAGCTCACATAATCAGAAAACGAGGATGAAAAAAGAAAAATAACAATGCAATGGCACCTTCCAGCCCATCATCTTACAAGTTAGATTTTCCCTGTAATTAAAAAGTAACATACAATTATATTCATATCTCATATGCAGACTATGAGTGGGTGTATATTAAATAATTGCATTGGGATATAAGGGTTGATGTATTTAAAAAAGAAAAGAAGAAAAAAAGAGAGTAGTTTAAACAAAATCTTGTCTCTCAGGGGGATAGCTCCCTTGGGTTGGATTGAACTACTTAGAAACTGGAAACTTAAATTATCTTTGGAAAGCCAAAACAAAGACAAAGGCTAAAGAGAGACTGTATATTTACTTACTTGTGTTTTTCTGATACGTGCACTTTCTGCAAACAAGCATAATACTGTCTAAAGGCGGTTCTGGCAAATCCCCTCTGAGGACGTATGATATGGAAAGATATATGTGTGTGTGTGTGTGTGTGTGTGTGTGTGCTGCATTTTGTTTCTCATTTCATGTCGTCGTCAGATTTCACCATCACAGTCATGCATTGCAGGGTGTCGAGGAGCTGTGTTCAGCCTGCCAGCTCTGTGAGCAGCAGCTAATATGTGCTGGGCTTATGCTCGCGTTTCTCTTATTCCTTAAAGAGCAGCAGATTAAACTGTTAGTGTTGTACAGTAGTCGGTTACAAACGGGCGGGAGGTTTAAGACCTCTTCTTCTGAGACGCCTCTGGTTTAAAAAAAAAACAAGCAAAAAAAAACACATTTTGCATTAAGGTCAAAGGTTAATGGCGGCAATCATATGGGTTGGATTTACCGGCTTATACTGTAAAATGTCAAAAGTGTTGCATGCAGGGCGAGTAGAATGTCCTCACATGCTCGTGCAGAAATCTTTTTGGAGTGGTTACAAGCCCTTTGTGTTGCTGTGTAATGTGGAATTTTCACTTCCAGCAGCGACACGGTATGTGTTACCAGGGAAACATATAGGATGTGTCATGTTTCACTTTCAAGTCCAAAGTTGCGTGTATGTAAAAAAAAAAAGAGAAAAAAGAAAGAAATTCAGACTCCTTCCAGCGTCCGTTCTGTAATTGTTCCGTAAATTATGAACCTCCTCCAGCATCTTACGCTAAGATTCCCGCCTCATCCGGACTTCTCCAACTGACCCCGTCAAGCACATCCTCTGGAACTTCTCGAATCGGCCTTTTTTCTTTCTTTCTTTCTTTTTTTTCTTCTTTTTTTTTTATCCGAGATAGCTTTTCCAGTTCACTTGCAGATTGCGGCAGCCCTTTTCAGGAGGCGCACCTGTTGCCCGAGCCTTGATTTGGCTTTTTGATCAGAGCGGCCCTTTGACAAAAGAGGGAAAGAAGAGGCCGAAGAAAAGGCAGAGGCAAGAGAAAAGATCCTTATCGAATGCTCTCCACCGGACAATGAATTTCCCCCAAACCATTCAAATGTATCTGCAGAATGCTTGAGTGATTCATTACAGCAGATTCTGAAGTGTGACAATGGGCCTCAGAAATGAGTGATGGTATCTTTTTTGCTGATTTCATTTCCCTGATCCTCCTTATCCCCCTGGCCTGTGTACCTCTATTAATTAGAAAGTAGGGATTTCCACTCATCAACTGATGGGTTTCATGCTCTGCTCTGTCACAAATCTCCTGTCCAGACTATCTCTCTCTTGCTCTCTCTCTCTCTCTCTCTTTCTCTCTTTTTCTCTTTCTCTCCCTCTCTCCCCCCCAACCCGCGTATGCTGGCCCGGCTTCAATCTCAGCTGCGAGTCAGGGTGGCTTTGGCAATTCATAAATATTTATAAACCGATTAAGAGAGAATAATAAAGTTATAAGACAGTGGTTGGTTACCCTTGAACAGTGCTGTGGATGACTTCCTCTGAGGGAGGGGGGGGGGGGGGGGGGGGCATGTGATCACCTCACCGCTGCTTCCTCGCTTAGGAAATCCTCCTTCCTCACTGTTTTGAACATCGGAACTATTAGTTTATTATTTCATCACTCACTTGAGCAGCGTCGTGAAACGGTTATGAATATGAAATGTATGATGATTTGCTGCCATATGGTCAGAAGCTTCAAAAACATGCAGCGGTAATGTGCAGTAACAGGATAATGATGTCAAATGACAAACTAAAGACATTTCAAGCCTTCTGTTGACATTGACCACCTTACTTCAAATATACATATATTATTATCATATAAAACCAAGTCTTTTCTTCCCTTTTTTTATTAAATATGTAACACTGGCTGTAAGAAAACATGTGAATTATCCTAAAGAATTGTTATGACACCAAATATGTCATGTTTTATGAGCTATGCAGGAACATATTTAGTTTGTCCCTCACAGACAAAGACACATACTGCATGTTATTCCTCATAGGTAGTAAAGTCAAAGTCCCTGTTATGAACAAACTGCCATTAAACTCAAATAACAGAAATGCAAATAGACTTATTTGGAAGAGGGAGTGCTGTGTGAAATGTACAGGCAACGCCAATCACATACTGTACATAGAGTACATGAAAGTGGGTTGTGTCATGTGTGCGGTGGCACACGATAGCGGCGGAGTTGGCATGAAGAGAGGCGAAGATGGACTAATTATCAGATAGCGTGAATGAAATGAAATGAAGCAACACAAAAGTATTGCTTCATTTGTTTTGTATCAGTTGAAAATCCTATTTATAAGACATTCTCCCTGCCAAAAACAGGGTTCATTTACAGCAGCCTGCATATCAGTGTAGAGGCCAATGCATTGTTTTTCTGTTGTATATATATATATATATATATATATATATATATATTGTATGTATCTAAGTATCTGAGTGTGTGTAATCTCCGCTGTATCTAGATTTATAGGAAATGTACTCTGGAGTATGATATTCATTTTATTTGAGCCCATTTTTTTAAAAATAAGTCTGGAGTAGTTTATTAGGAAGTGACAAATCTCAGAGCAGTACTCATCTCCTGCTACCAAACATCTCATGAAATAACAAGAGTTCCTAAGAGAACAGGTTCTCTGCTGCAATGTAAAAGAAGCTACATTTGCTCGAGCAAACGACACATAGTGTAGCTCCCAAAGCACCTCTCGCCTCGGTTTTTAGGGACAGTCTGACTCTTGAAAGAACCATTAATTATTAATGATACCCAGCACGGCTGAAATGGCCAATTTCCCTGTTGTCTCTATGACTAGAAGGGTGCTTGAGGGCAAAGACCTGCAATTAGCTGCTATATGTGGGTGGCCATTCTAGACAGCATCAACTCTTGTTAGTAGCATGACTGCGGAGGAAAGGAGACTGAACCCCAAGACTAATTATCCTCTCCCTCCCCCTTAAATATGAAGACATTAAAGTTGATTAGTCGTTCTAATTAGGTTATGCTTTTTGATACCACTTTGTGTTTCTTGCTTCTGGCTTCTATGTACGATAATCTCTCTTTTGCATACTTGCCTGCAAAGTTATTCCATTGTAGTCGCACACACTGGCGTCACAAACGCGGAGACAGGAAGCACACACGGGCTGTGTTTCCGTGTCCACGTGTGAAGTAAATATCTTATATGTGGCTGTTGTTTACTTGCAAATTACTGGGCATCTTTTGGAGCGTTTCAGCATGTGAAGCCGGGCGACTGTTGTTGTTTTTTGGGAACAAAAGGAAGTCCACTGGTACGTGCATCGAGTTGACAGAGAGACGAAACCACAAGAGCCACTTAACCCGAGATGCTTTCAAATAACAGCTAAATCTGATATGCCCCCCCCCTCCCCTTCCCTTTTTTTTTTTTTCAACGGCACACACAAGGACATGACTGGGCAGAAAAAGGAGAGTCCTCGTCTGTGAGATTAGGTTTGGCAACTCCACTCCTCTCCTCTGGATGTCAGATCAGCGGAGTAAATTATATTGAGATCCTCTCAGAGATGACAGATGAAATCTGTCTCTTTGGGCTCGACGTGGAGCTGCAGGTGATACATGATATGTGATAAGGCGGTGATGTCACGGCCGCAGGTGGCTCCCCCCCCCCCCCCCTCCTCCTCCTCCCCCTCCTCCCCCTCCCCACGTCCCCTCTCCACTTGTGTGGAAAATGGCAGCACTGTGAGCAGCTCACAGAGAACTTTTATCTCTCCCCATCTGTGTGGTCTCAGGCGCGATGATCTTGGACTCCAGCCATCTCAACCTTCATGCCATTTAAGAAAGAAAAAAAGAGAGAGAGAGGGTGGGGGGGGGAGGGACGTGCAGCAGGCTGGAGAGGGAAGGGAGGGAGGGAAGAAGGCTGGCTGAAGTTTTAGGGCAAGCAAGCAGCTGTTTGACATGTTGTTGCTGGGCATTATCTAACCTAAAAGCAGGTTCTCATCATCTGTCACTTTGCCTCCTACCTTGTATTTATTGGTCTGATTAACTGTGGTGCCTCGCGCGTTCTTCTATATGTGTTACAGCCTCTTTAGTCAGATGAAGGCCTTCAACATGTATTCTCATAGATGGATTATAAACTTTATGATATTTACCACTATTATATAAAAGTGGATATTGTAACAATATTTTTTTGATGTTGAGGTTACTTTGGTCGTGTTTATATTACTACTGATCTCCTTCCTGAGTGGCAGAAACTGGACGTTTTTATCTCTTTCATCTACTTTTATCCGATAGCTTATTATTTCAACTGTTGTTGTAGTATTTCACAAGTTAATTGTGTTTCTGCTTACATTTCAACAGTTAGGTTACTATCGGAAAACAGTTTATTGTATAGCTTATATTTCAATAGTTAAAGGCTTCTCCCTAACTTCTTCAACACTAAATAGTTTTTAGCTTATATTTCATCAGTTAGATGCTTTAAGGTTATATTGCAACATTTAAACATGTTGTAGCTTATATTTCAACAGCTCAAAGCTTATAGCTAAACTATTCCAACAGTTAATTGTTTTTTAGCTCCGTGGGCAGCACCGTAAAAATGTTCCACATCAATCAGTATTTTATGTTTTATTAAGCTTTAACTAATCAAAACTCGGCCTAAGTCTAATTTCCGAGACGAACAGGACAAGATTCTGAATCCGCATCTTTAGCTGAGGACAAACCCCGGTCACGTGCAGACGTACCCCTGGTTGGGAATCACTGCTTTCGAGGGTTAAAAACAAGAAACAAGGAAACAAACATCTACATTTCAAGTTAAAATTCTCCAAACCCCACTTCTAGTGCAAATGAAATGAGATACGAAGCACAAAAGGAGCAATCAGAAATACGATGTGTAGAAAAAGTCAAGTGAAACAGGTTAATGGCTTCGCCCAGTGCTGCACACAGTAGGGAGGGCATTTCCCTGAACAAACAGGTACGCCTGTAGTTTTTGATAGGGACATCTTCACACTGCAGACACTGAGTGCAGCTTGAAGGACTTATCATTTTGAAATGAGGAAAAGTAAATATATGTTGCTTGTCAATAATTAGGAATGCCTCGCCTTTTGTTTCTATGCAGCAACTATGTATGCTGTTGTCAATGTGCCATTTTGGACTCAGCTGCACTTCAGAGATATAGAGGCTGGGCATGTTGTCTTCCCTGTGTTGTGATATTACAGCCTGGCACAGTTCTTTCATGTTAAAGGATAAACACATGGCTAACAGTATATCAACCCTCAGGTTGTGTGTGTTTCTACACAGAATAGCTTTTAATATGGGCTATAACGTGGAGGATTGTTTTAAGGTTTTCCCATACAGTAACGCCGGAATTCAATTAATTTCTACGATTGTCTAAGCGCAACGAGACAGGGGGGCAGCGCCGAGGCACAACATTCTGCTAAATAGCTTTGAACTACAGATAGTTTCCATTAATTAAACTGGATTGCAAGTTGTTTAATCAATTTCAGAGCCCCAAACAGTGACAATCAAGCGCCTGCAGCCAGTGTGTGCGCAGTGTGCGCGCTTGCGAGAGTGCGGTCAGAAAAAGAGACGAAAAAACCAAAGCGTTTGTCTGTTTGCAATGCTACCGGTGGCGCAGGCGTGTAGGGTCCCACTAATTAACCTCCGCGTTGATAATGTGCTTAATTACTTTATATTGTGATTTAGTTTCCTTCCTAGAGGTTATTCTCTCGTTCAGATTGCAGAAATAATCTCGCGTGCCTCAAAGGTGTTGAGCGGAGACTGCGATGCCCCGGTGAAGCGCCGGCGCGGGGCGGGCGGGCATCTGTGGATAGACTTTGTGATTACCAGCGCATTGACATCAATGGGAACCGTTTGACACCTGGCCCAGAGAGAGGGCAGCGTCAGACTGCAAGAGCTTTGATTAAATAGGAGAAGAAAAAAAAAAGACAAGCATAGTCGAGGAGGGGGGGGGGGGGGGGGGGGGGACGGGACTTGATGTAATTTTGTCTGATCACCACACTGGCCTTGTGTCCTATCAGGCAGAGGACCTCTCATCACCTTTAAATTTCTCTGGGCTCATGAAAAGACCAGACACAGGTTTGATACAAAAAAAGAATATGAGAGAAAGAAAAAAAAAACTATGGCAACATAAACTGGGGTGGAATGAGACTCTGATCCTCTGCCTTTTGATATCTGGTGGAGTCATGGGCAACAATTTACTTGTAGTACAATTTAAAGTCCTTTGAATCCATGCAGGCTAGCAGAGGACGGATACGTAGCACAGGAGCAGCAACATACTGCACTGTTTTTATTGACACGCTGACAAATGCAAAAAAGCTAAATATCAGTGACATTGCATGCAGATTTTAAATGCATTTTTCCATATGAGGACAACATGCAAATTAAGGAAAGCTAGCAACAATAATGAGGAATTTAAGAATGTGTTTGTATTATAATGAGTGAATGTAAAAGGACACATTAGTCCAGTCCAGTGCGGTCTATTTATGGCACAATACATCACAAATTACCACAACACTGAAGCTGGGGAAAATCTGCTAAATACACCTTCGCCTGGTAATGACATGGGATTGTTCATAGATAACAACACACACCTGCACCCCTGCACCCCCCCCCCCCCCCCCCCCCCCCTCTGTTTGTTTTGGGCAGTGAGAATAACACCTGCCTCTTCCCCAGTTAATGGTCTTTTTAATTCATGGCTCAAACCCATTTAAAGGCGAACCCTTTCACAATTTGCTTAATTTCTGATGTCATTTCCTCCCTATAATTACTGTTCTCGCCCTCATTTATCAGTCAATGTACCTGCGGTGAAAATACTAGACCTTGACACCACTTTTGCCGAATCAAAATGGTATTTAATTTGATGTCTTTGGCCGTCAAACAACATTGTTCGAGGGACGTAATTAGGACAAATGTATCTTTTTTTTTAAATGTATTCTTATTTATTTATTTTATTTTGGGGATATTGCCAAGACATGTGGGACCTTTATGATAAGGAGGAGGAAGAAAACGTTTGAACGCCGCTGCCCAGTATCTCGTGGTTATTGTGAATGGCTTTCAGTGAAATTAATGGCGTGAGGGGGGGAGATTGCAGCGTGGCCGTGGTAACACAGGATGCAGATGTGGTCACAGGGCATGCAGGTAAGGAAGCAGTCGTTTCCTGAACGCAACACGGATACACACACACACACATGCACACACATGCACGCACATGCACGCTTGTGTGTATGTGAGAGGCAAAATAGGGATCATTGTCATGGTGTGTTCCTATTACTCCAACCGTTCTCTCTTTTGTCATTTTTGCCCCTTGACCCACCTCACTTCTCCCTGAACATGTAGATTATTATTTCATTTTGTTGTAGCTTTCAAGACTCCCATGGTCCTGGTTTGCTTGATACCCAATGGGACTGTTTTTATTAGCTCCAGAAAAGTAAATTAGCAACATAAGATGTCCTTAAAATAGCCTCTGTAATAATATGAATCAATAATATATGAAATAGTGATTATTTGAATATAGAAGCACATATGTCTAACAATAGTTAACGACACTGTGGAAATAAATTGGGTACACTTCTGTACTTCCAGCCTTTCCTTGGCCTACTCTGATCTATATGCACATGGGGAGGAATACGTGCGAGACAACTGCTCCCAGCAGAGTGAAAAATGACTCCTGCTCCTGTGTACAGCCAGATTCTCTGTACACAACCTGCTATATGTTATGTTGTCTAGAGTGAATTCTATTCTATTTTTTTTTTTTTTGGTGGCAAAGGGAAATTAATTGCAAAAAGAGGGACAAGAATTTGTTTTCATATTGGCTCGGTGGAGCCGAGTGCCAGGATGGAGGGGGACAGCTGTGGGGGAAGGCTGGCCGACCCGCTGCCTTCTGCCTCTCCCATGCCTAGCTGCACAGAGTCTGTGACAAAACAAGCCTCCAGGAATACTGGGCAAACACTGAGAGCCCCTCTCACTGGGATCCGCACTATTTCCCTGAGAGCGCCGCAGCCAGGAAAAAACAACAACCTCACACTTCCAAACGCCGTCTCCACTACTCTCCCTAAATTGAATTGTCGCGTCCGTATCGCGTCTCCATCAAAGACGCGGGGTAGTCATGATCAGGAAGTGCCTGTTTCAGTCGGTGGCACGCGCAAAAAATAAATAAAAAAAAGCACGAGACGGAGGGGCATCGCTTTGGCAAACAAACATGTTCTCCTCACACGCTCAAACAACCTCGCGACGAGAAATAAGGTCAAGCACGCTGTAAGTGATTCCACCTCTCTCCTCAATCTGCGCGTGCTCTCTCTCTCTCTCTCTCACTGTACACGAGGCTGTCGAGGCTCAGCCAGGAGAGATGATGGGAGATAGTGGAGGGGGGTGGGGGGGGGGGGTCTGAGGCAGGAACCATTTTCACACCGCCACAATTACAGGAACCGTCATTACATTGCTCACTCTAACTCAAATACAGATAGAAGGCCCCCCCCCAAAAAAAAAATTATGCGCAGGCTAGGAGGAAGAAGTGGCTCACTTCTGTTTGCTAAATTAATCGCTTCCTAAATGGCTCCAGGCCAGGCAAAGTTAACATTTGCAGTTTCAAAGGTTTTCAGCGCTTGCAATGAGCCATGAAATTACTGCATGCCGTCGAAAATGGCAGCTGATGAAAAGCCCAAGGAGCAGGTCCCACAGGCAGAGGGAGCTTGGAAGTGAAAATCTCAAACACAAAAGTCTCATTTCTGATTCGGATCGTGGTGAAACTCAGAACCACAACTGGAGAATGCGCGAGCTGCGTGTCCCGACAGCGGGACATGGTGGGGTTTTTTTTGTGACGAGCAGCTGCTTCACGGCCCGGCAGTGTGCTGGTCCAGGCTCCCTTTGGGGGTGGGGGGGGGTTGAGCACAGAGGTTGGGCTGAAGGAGCGTAATGGTGATGTTGAGGTGCTCAGCTGCAGCCAAAATGGACTGACCCAAATTAGGTTTGATTAAATCACAGGGGTGACGCTGCAGTTCCGCAGACATCATTAACAGCGGAATGATTATGGCGGAGCAGTTTTGGCTCGGCTGAACCCGACCGGTTCACACCAACGGTCTGATGATGATGAGAACTCACACTGGCTGACTTCAGCTGTAAGCAAGTCCACACACATCTGATCCATAAAGGGATTCATTTAGGGCCTACTTTAACTTCCGTAGCATTTGCACCCACAGCAAGACCACGTGATCTGTTCTCCTAAAAGAGAACGAGGTCTTTCACTCTTCCAAGAATCCGAACAACCAAATGAGCTCAATTAGGAATGTTGCTTCCCTCCCCAAAGGGAAAAAAAAATAGATAAAGGTTTGACGAGAAACAAATATCATCTGTCATCATCAAAATGTTTGGATCCCTTTTTGCCAATTTCTTGACTTTTGATTCCACATTCCTCTTGAGTTGGGTAAAATCATACCTCAGAGATGAACGTTTCCTGAAAACTCCCACTGTGCTTGGGATCTCTAGCTGCTGCCTCGCCAGGAAAAAAAGAACCCTCCCCCACATATCAATCTGCAATCATAGAGCCGAGCGGACACTTTCGGATTGCAGAAACTTTGACCTATTTTTCAATGTTGGAGTGACCAACCAATTCAGGAGCCAATTTGATTTTATTTTTTTTTTCATTGAGCATGTGTGACATGAAATTAGATCCTCAGTTAGTTGATGTCTGGAAGAGTTGGAAGATAATCACTTCATGTTGCATGTGCATCTACTAAAAGAGCGGTACTTTCTAAAAACACTCACCTCTGAATATTAAGTCAGGTCCGAGCAGCGGCACTTCAGCCGTGCTGTCAATGAATTCTGAATGATTTGGTCCAAAAACAGGGGGACACTCTTTGCAGAGACACCGCCTGTTACCGGTAATAGAATTTTTGAGTATGTTTATCTTGCTGTTCGTGTATTAATGACATTTAAATACGTTATGCCTCTGCCATAAAACATTAAGCGCTCTATTGTTAGGTCAAATTTAGAGTGAGAGAGAAGTGGTGGCTGTTTATAAATGAGAGCTTAATTAATTAAAGAATACATTAGATTTTAATGGCGAATTGTTAGCTCTCGCCGTAGCCTCATTAACATGTGCCCCGTGGGGATTGCAGTGCCATCGTCTCACCAGCAACCTGCTGGCTGCAGGTCCCGTGGCTATTTTATGGTGCTGGAGATTGATGGTTGACAAAGCAATTAATCACACGCTCAGTGTGTGTAGCAGGTGGAGGAACGGTTGTTTGAATTGTTAACAGTGACGAGCCAATGCTGCATTTTACACAATTCCAATGAACAGAGGAATTGATTTTCTGAAAGCAGAAATGTAGCACAAAAAAAAAAATCAATAACTTTTTAAGGGTCAGTTCACTCCAGTTGTATAGAATTATTTTCCCACTCAGTATCATGCAGTCTTTTGGTTTAATTTGCCCAGCCTTTGAGGTGAAGGAAATTTAATTTGGCGAAAATAATTCACAATAACGATGTTATCGCAATATCTTTAGACATTTGAAAACAATAATAATTAAGCCATCAGTCATAACCATCTCACTCAAGTCACTCTGGACACATATTTGAATTTCTATCCAATCAGATTCACTCCGCCCCTTTTTGACACATTATCTGCAAATCCACGGTCGATCAAGCGAGTCATGCTGCTTTCAAGTTTGGTTTCATCGGTGACGCCGTAACATTAGGCGATGTATTTGACAATGACTGCAAAAAATAGCCAGGCCGATAAAAGGCCAAAATGTTGTATATTCATGAGGAATAAGGGTACATAGTTTTTTTTGTCTGGTTTGCGGTGTGAGCATGTCGGTCTGTAAAAGATGCAACATTGAGCGCTGCTTTGCCAAAGTCCACAGCAGCTTCTCATGGGACTTCCCGGGGTGGTAGCCGTCTACAAACAGAGAACGTAAAAGGAGCTAAAAACTCTTCGTAAAAGACAACAGTCAAACTGACGAACAAGGCCAACGCAACAACAGAGGTTTCCTTTGGGACACACAAAGCCCTTTGACTGATGGCGGGATCGTGATAGAGACGACGACTGAGGAGGCTGAAACCTTACTGAAGGCCAAATTAAATTCAAATTAGAGGGAAAAGGTGGGAGACCTCTGATTTACACAACGTTACCATACATGTATTCTCAAAATGATATCAATATTACATTTTTTAAATACCTCGGTTAACGTCAATACCGGTATGTATCGCAATACCCCTAGAACCATTGGAACATTTTTGTTTCAGTCTCTTGACTTTTTGAAGACACTTTTTTTTTCCAGATTGAAATTGCTTTTATCTCCATTTTTTGGTGGGATGGAAGCAGAAATTGAGATATATATATCTCAAAATAAATGTCGCTACAACATGGTAAGGAAAAAAACGTCTTGTTGCAATCTGGTTAAACGTCTTCTTTCTTTTTATGGCATTATAATAGCGTTGAGTGTCCAAAGGGCAAACCAGAAAAAAAAGAACTGAAGAAAGTGTGCAATAACGATGATTTGTTTTACGGTATCCACATAATAATCCACACATCTAGCTGTGAACCATTTGGGTGAAGGGGCCCTTTAACGCACGTCTGACTGCGCAATCACTTGCACTGTTAGCTCATGAAAAAAAGGACAATGATTTGTACATACCATACATAGTTTTTGTGTTGCAACACTGATGCTGTGGGGAGAACCTCACAGCGGGTGAAAACATGTTAACACGAACACAACAATGCCATGTCGACTGGCCAAAAGGGCGCGCAAATCCCTGCGCCACTTGAATAGCGTTGTTTAAAGCCTCTCCCTGAACCCGGCCGCTCCGAAGCCGCCATCTTCTCTCCTTTCACTCCTAATTACCACAGCCTCTCCAGAAAGTCCTCTGTTGCTCCATCTGTCCCCTCAGCCACTGACAGAGATGCTCTAATCACCTCGCGTAGCAGGGCTCGCATGGGGGGGGGGGACTACACAGCCCACCATACTGCCTCAGATATAGAGCCGCCGCCGCCGCCGGATGCCAATACCTCGCAGGGGGGTAAGCTATAAACACTGGCCGCAGCCTTGTATGGGATATGTTCAGTGATGTGCGCCTGAAACAGATCCATCTCATGTTACAGATCTGCCCGACGCTAATGCCAAATGAGGTTTTGTATGAAGTGGATGTGACATATGCCGATTGTGCCGGCAGTCCATCAGTAGCTCACATCAAAATGACACCCGAGGGATGAAGCTCTGTTGTGTTGTGTTTTTTTTTTTTTTTGGGACGGATACCGCAGGTTTACATTAAGGTACAAACTGTATGTGAGCATGAAATATCACAGCGGGAAGGCTTGGCAGGAAATGCCTTTTCCTTTTTTTTTTTAATAATGTTCAAGAATAATAGAAAAATAGCTCTAATTGAGAGAGAGAGAGAGAGAGAAGATCAGCTAGTAATTGAAAAATACCCTTTACTTTAAAACCCTGCATGTGTTCTAAAGCCATGCCTCCACAGATCCATGCATTATTTAATCTTTCTGTGTGCCCTGCAGCTTGATATCTCGCCCTCCGTTATTCTCACCCAGGTTGACACCTCCCGACTTCTCATCTTTTCGCCTTACCCCACTCCTCGACGCCTTTCATGTGTTCCCTTTTTGCGGGGCCCTGCGAGTTTCTTTCCTTCCGAAACTTTTTTATTTTCCCCGACGCAAGAAGAGAGAAACTTTCCTGCTTCCGCCAAGAAAAGCCTTCTCATCTTGGCGGAGGAGCAGCCGAGGGAGCTCTCAAACGATGACAGCCATCGTGAAAGGGCAGATAAGCCCGTGTGGCTTTGCCTCTGATTGTATGTTCATCTCATTCTGATCCGGCCGCGATTCTAAGCCCCTGTCTCGCAGTCCTCACTCTCCCAACAGTTGATCTTCTGCATGTCATTGAGATCGTCTTATGGCTGATCCAGGAGACAGGGGGGGAAAGTGGCTGTTTGTCACCCAACTTCAGTCTTGGCAAGGAAGACAAGTTCTGCTGTATTTTTTTCTCTCTTCCTTCTATAATGTCACTGACTGACCAGTTTGTTTTTACTCTACTGAACGGTACGAGATGAAACACGTAGGCGACGTACCAGAATGATTCCTGATGAATATCTTTTATATTTAGTCATTTGGAGGTATCAGTATTTTAGTTCCCCCAGATTATTGGCCATTGTCTTCCAAGACTCTTTGCCAAGAAAAGAGTTGCAAACCTGTTTGGTGATCATATTGATGACTGAGTGAAGAACTAGACAGCTACCAAGATGATCACATGACAAATCATATGCAGATCCATTAATTATCCAATTGAAATGAAGAAATGCTGTGTTGTGATACAGTGTTCTCTGTTTTAGCTGCCATGCTTTTTCTATAAATCACACTAAATCATGAGTTTTGAATTTAAATTCTAAGCTGAATCCAAACATCTTCTTTCCTCTGCATGTCTTTTAGCAGTTATAGTTTGACTGTATGTAGCATTACAAATTGTTCCTGATGAACAATATTCAAGTCTGCAGCCGTGGAAGTTGTTGCTTTTGTGTAATAAAAATATCAAAGGCAACAATTTCACCCTGTTAGCAGTAGTTAACTCCAGATATATGAATGCAGAATGTAACACATGTAACTTTTGGTGAACAACAGCCATTGTGTCCACTAGGGACAAATAACCTGTCAGCGAAATGACCCATTAATCTTAGTTATATGTCACTTCAGACCAAGTAAGACTGGAGCAGCAGAACTCCTGAGAGTATTGTTATTTCTTCTTTCAAAAGTTACACAGCCTCATTCAAAGCCATGTTTGCAAATAGCATTCTGGGAAAAGTAGGGAGTGGCTCACTCCTGCAGAAGGAGATTCAGCAACTTGACGGAACATGTGTTCAACAACAAGAATCAATTAACAACATATCAATGAAGCTTATTCAGTTGTCCCCCACTGAAATGCACTGAACAGAGCGGACTGATGAGATCTGAACAGTGCGAGAGCATCCAAGGGTTGACTTTTATCTTCAAGGCAAGTGGAGCAAACAGGAAGCCTGGAAGCAACTTGAAGCTCTGGAGTTGGTGCGAAGCGATACAGTAGCCCATAAAGAAAGCTGAAAGGGTTCTTTTACACTTGGAAAGGCACCGCTCCTCCACCACGGCTTATCAAAGCTTAATATTTGATTTTTCTTGACCATTTTCCATTAAAAAAAAAAAAAAAAAAAGCACGATAGCCACCGAGCAAGTGACAGACCCAGGCGGCGGCAGCACCACCACACTCCCACATCTCCCCCTCCCCCCACCCCCACAGGGAGGTACGTACCCTGCTTACTAGAGTGTGCAGGCCGAACAGTTCCCTTCACTTAACTTGACATTTCCAGCTGCACTGTCTGCGGCGGGTCCTGCGTGGTGTCACATCCATAGCCCCCGCAGTATGCACCGCTGAACGCCACGGGCCTTAAATGAGATCCCAAAGGGAAAGCCGGGCTGAGCATAGAGGGGGGGGGGGGGGGGGGGGGGGGGCATTATCTTAGCCGCTAATGAACAATTGTATAATTTCTATCAAAGGCAGTCATAAGGCCTGCTCAGTCTTACGGTATCTTCTCTAAATACTGTCACGATAAAGGGCCTGTTAAAAAGAAGCGGGCTGGAGGAGGAGGTGGGGGGGGGGGAGGGGGGGCTTGGAGCTGTCAAGAGGGGCCACTGTGGTCAGGAGGAGCGCAAGAAAGGAAAGTCTCACCGCCTTTATCTGCCATTTCCTGCTCTCTTCCTGGCTACATTAATAATCTGTAAGAGCAGACAATCACGCGCGGTTGCGGGAGATAAAACGCTGACAAAATATCAACTTCCCGCTACAAAAAAAACTCAAAGCCGTTATTAGAATATCAGGCACAGGCGGTAATTAATTTCAACTTTAATTACTTCCACTGTTCCTGTAGATTAGATCGCAGGTTTGAGATGGGTTATTAAAACAACTGGGGAAATCTGCAATATAAAAAAAAAATGTTAATTTCTCCAACCCCGTCTCTTAACCTGCTTGTTGAGTGATGCAATTACATCTTTGTGGTGCAGACAAGGGTTGATACGATGTAGATGAAAAAGAAACCCCGATCGCTTCGGCTAGAGGCTGGGAGACTTTCTACATCCAACACTTCTAAATGGTGATGGTATCGTCTGATCACGAGGGTTACGATGACCTCATGTTTTCTATCTATGTCAATGGCAGACAATAAAACTGGTGTAATCCACAGAATCTTCCGGGGAGATAAAGCAGTGACCCTGAAGATAGCAGCAATGTTTCAGTAATGCAATATGGGCCGCCGTGTGTTACGGTAGAAGGAAGAAAGTGTATTATTCTGTTTGTTGTTTTTTGAAGAATTTAAAGCGTTCGTAAAGCCGGCTTCATCTGTTATAGTTATTTTTATTGCTTTTTTGCTTCTTTATTAAAGAAAGGACTGAGCACTTATTGTATTCGTATTAGTTTGTTTCTGCACTGTACGTTGGCTCTGGTTTATGCTCTTAGATGCTCGTTTAAAAAAGGAGATGCACTTATGACTTCTGGTGACTAGTAGTTCTCTTGAATACTTATGTTGAACACACTTATTGTAAGTCGCTTTGGATAACAGCGTTTGCTAAATGACTGTCATGTAATGTGGTGTAAAAAGGACTTTCACATATAACATACTGTATATAGATGTCAGGCGGCTACCATAAAAACATGCATACACTTGTTGCCCATCTCGCATTGTCGATGCTATGGAAAATACGCAGCTGAGGTGAAAATATTTAAAGCGAAATAAGTAGAAGCAAAAGTTCCAGGTTGACCAAACTCAAACCTGTCTCTAAGAAATCGACATTCACATCTTTCCTAATTACATTTTGGTGACAAACATTATTGCTGCCTGCATGTTCAGAGGCAGTGTTTTGTTTTTTTAAGTGAATGATGCGCTGCATTTATGTCTTACACCAGGCAACGTATTGTCATGCAACTATTCCTATGATATCTAAAGAAACGCTACATGTTACATGGGAAACGAGAAGTCAACGTTGTTTTTGTCACGTAACTTTAGTAATTAGTTACGTAACTTCTGTGGTTATTTTAACCCAAACAACGATCCTTTACTAGACCAAGTGGTTTTGTTGAGTAAACCTAACTAAGTATTTCACGATCTATTCTTAAACTTAACTAAGTAGGTTTGTCGCCTAAACCTAACTGAGCTTCCTCTTAAGACTGAAGTTTATTTTGAAAAGACTCTATTCGTGTAATGAGCGGAAATTACCTCGTGTTGCAGGCTTTCGTAGGAAAACACACGAAAAATGAGGGTTAACTTTTTGTAAGATATACAAATGAGAATAGGTTGAATGAATATGTTGTATCTCAAGTCACTGCAGACTTTTTGTGTAAGAAACCAAACCCGGATTTTTCCCTAAACCTAAACCAAGACTGTGTGAGCGCCTCCACAAGTTAAATAATTATTACAAGTACATATTGTATTCCCATTTTGGCGGGAAACAAATGAAATACGTTTTCAGTAAACATTTCAATGAAATATGTTCAGTATTAACATTTTTGCAGCTTTCCAGATGCGTTAATTTACAAAATGTTCTCAATATGTTAACAGAGAACGTTATCGCGGTGGCATTACATTTATGTGTGCTATTGCATAGTTGTATATAAACATAATCATTTCCAGGAGACTGCTTAGACTAGTTTACCCCTCACTGTCACTTTTCAATCCCATCTTACAATCAACCTTTTCAAAACTGTGTTCGAGCCCCCTTAATTCTTACATTTGTCGTATCCTGTTATTTAACCATTTATTGTTATTCTGGTTACTAAATTGTGTTTCTTTTTTATTTTCGGTAAAACGCTTTGCTCAACGTAAGTGAAATGTGCTAAATGTTTGCACGAAAACCATAAAGAGCGAATAATGGAGTCACGATAACCACATTTCATACACATGCGTAGATTCATTTATGTATAATTCTCATTCTCATTCCACTCAAGGTGTCATTCCACATTATACCAAAGATATCTTAAAAGAAGAGGGATAGAGGGACAGGAAACAGCGAGCGTGCTGCCAACAAGACGGGGGTCTTGCGACAGCTCCACAACAGCTTCAGTTCCATCACGTCGCAATTCCACTTGTTCTTCTCCTTGCTGTGATACTCGTGATGCATTCAGTGATACGTTTAAATGTCCCTCTAATGGAGCATTCATGGTGTCATGAAGAGGCCATTCGGGAGCAATCCTCATATACATCAGCACAACGGCATGACTTATGTGCACAGCAGTTATGAGGGTGATGAGGCCTTGATTTCTATGCAGTAAATAGGACGCCGCATTCAGCCATGTGCCTTAAATCCCAGCCAGGCAGCCCGGGTCTTGTTCTAATAGGACGACTCCGTATCGCTTGATTCAATGCACACTTTTCTTCATCAATCAAAATAACATCAGACGGCCTTTTCATACTTTGCAACCTATATGCAAATAATCTGCTCCGAATGGTAATATCATACGAGCAGACAGCGTATACTCGCTGTGGGATTATAGAGTGAAAAAAAGAAAATGCATTGCAGATATGCCATTTCAAATTAAACGCGCAGCCTTTCTCTGCTATCTGTCTTTAGATAGTCTAATTAATTTACTCCAACTATAAATAAATATTTAGCTCCTTCCCAGCGCAGCACACAGGCCTGTGCTGATTTGGTGCATGGAGTCTTCATTATACAGTAGCGCTAAGGGGTACGTGGGAACGGCTAATCTTCAAAATCCCTGCCACACAATAAACAGAGTGACAGAAAGGAAGGATGTATGAGATAAGTCGCCAGTAATGAAACTGGATGCCAAAAGGAGGGGACAGTATGTAATGAAGAGAGAGCAGAGGGGACTGTTTAAAATAAGTTCAAGAACAAAGATAAAGCCCAAGGATGATGTTATCTGCAGGATTGCACAAAGCATTTCAGCTACAGAATGGTCACAATCACTTAATCAGCCTGACTCCACCCAGCAGCGTCCCTGTCTTCCATCATATGCTATTTCCCCCCGCGCCAAACAGTCAATTTTCACTGCGCACGTGTGTGTGTGTGTGTGTGTGTGTGGGTGCGCGTGTGTGGGCGGCGTCCGGGTAAAAGGGTTACGGAAAGCGTTGATGGCTCTGTCATAGTGGAGGGTGGCCTTGCATTATCAAAGCACAGCACTTCAGTGAGTGCGGCGCGTGAGTCTTGCTGAGAGGGGACGACCGATCTGAAACATGAAACATGAAACAATGAGAGGGAAGGATTTCTAAATGTTTGTCACGACTGGTTCAAACTGAAACTGGTGCATTTGCTGAAGTACTTAGGTACAATCTTGAGGTACTTATAGTTTGCTTAAGTATTTTTGATTTAATGTTACTTTGTACCACTACTCCACTAATCTCTATAAGGCAACAGGACAAGATGTTTGCATTGGAAGCGTTCTGGTTTCCATTTGTAGCCTGATTAGTATTGACCAATCACGTTGGAGCAAGCTTTGGTTGAGTGCAGGTGAAGAGAGCAATCTGGAAACCCATCAGCTATTGCCTGATGACGATTTCACATTCTGTTGGTTTAAATTGAGCTTGTAAACTGGCAACTTGTGATACAGTCCATTCGTGCACGTCGTCTCTCAACTCCAACTGCAGTCTCGCTTCTCAAGTTGCTGATCGGACAGTAAACAACGAGCAGCGCACGGTAAATAAAGTCTTGGCCCGGTTATCTGCTGACTACAAGGAAATATAGCCCCTCGCCCCCGTCAGACCGATAGCCGATGGGCTAGCAGATTGCTACTCCACCACATTTCAGGGGCAAATATTGTACATTTTATATTATATATATATTTGACAGCTACATGTTACTTTGGTGTTGAAGAATTTCCCAACAAAATGTAAGAGCAGCTTTTAAAATTGTACGGATAAGAATAATAAAATCAGACAATCAAATTCTGCTCATGATGGCTTTGTGTTTTCAGTCCAACTCACAGGTTTAACCTGAAATATTAATAACACACAGACATTGTTTTGGTGGAGCATTCTGTTTCCTCTATTTAATTCACTGTGTTTATTCAAGGGAAATACTGATTTATGATGAATAAAGGCATCTTTTGCACTCATTGTCAGCACTTAGTTCATTTTAAGTCTTGTGAAAGTTTCCTTTAATTTCATACTGGTAGTAAACAACTACCAGACCCTGAACAGATATTCCTGAGTTCTTTAAGTACCAGTAACTATGATAAAATCTAACATTGGCTACACTTACATATTGTTAATTTGCACTCACGTGGACAATTTTTCTTCCCTCAAGTGAATTTTGCTGATGATACCTCTGTGTGTGTACATTAGTAGAACTGACTTTTTCTTACTCAAGTAAGTGTGAGTTCAGTTTTAAGTTTTCAGGACTAACAAGGAATGCTGTAATATATTGATCTTACATGAAGTAACTAATGCTGATAAAACAGCTACATATATGATCTATTCCGTGGCTGAGCTCCCTCTAAACTTCCCCTCCATTCACTGTGATCCACCGCTGTACAGCACAGCACCGACTCCCCAACAAGCTTATTTCCAAAAGCTGCCGAAGCTCTACTCAAATCCTCTAGATCCCGGTCCCTGCTGGGGCCGGACTGCCGGCCAAACTGAGATCCTCAGACAAAGACTGGCCCCAAACTCCTCTTGATTTGGACGGGCACCCGGCTGCCGTGCTCTGCAAACACCACAACACCATCTCTGCGCTCATTTGCGAGGCCTTTAGCTGTTCATGAGTTTGCGATTAGCAGCACTTTGGTTTGATGGCAGCTCACCAGTTGTAAAAGTCGGCGTGGACAGTGGCCCCCCCTCTGAGAGAGGCTGGTAACTTGGCCTCTAATGCGCCGACCCCACATGTACCAGGCAGGAGCCCAGCCACGGCTGCGGGGCCGGGCTCCAGTAACGCTGCTCAGCGAGCAGTTTGAAAGATAATGACACCTCAGACTGCACAAATGTTGAAAACCCATGTAAATATAGCGCCAGAATGGAAGATAAGACTGTAGGCATCCATCGCTGCTACCTGCATTGCTGTGTGCATCCATGGCCCTCTGTAAATCACTTTCACATGGCAGTACAGAACTGTTTCCACAGCCGTTCTCAAGCTGTTCTGTTTCCCTTTCGGGAGAGTGGTCCCCTGTTTTGAGTTGACCTTGATTCGGCAGCGTTTCATCCATCAATGTTTGCGGATTTGTTACAGCGCAGAGAATCATGGAGGGTGGAGTGGTAACTTCCGAGGCCACTTAGTCTGCTTGGATTGTCTTAGTTTTCACTTGTTTTCTATTTAAAGGAGACATGTCATGCTCATTTTCAGGTTCATACTTGAATTTGGGGTTTCTACTAGAGCATGTTTATATGCTTTACTGCTCAAAAAAACACTTTATTTTTCTCATACTGTCTTTCTGAATATACATGTATTCACCCTCTGTCTGAAACGCTCCGTTTTAGCGCCTGTCTCTTTAAGCCCACCTCTGGAAAAAGCCCAGTCTGCTCTGATTGGTCACATCTAACCGGGGACCCACTGTGTGTGTCAACTACACCAAGTTTAGCGGCACCTCTGCTGGTGACTGTATCGCTGAGACATCACAACCTTGTTTCAAGGCACAGTTTCTGAATATGGCCTGTGGATTTCTGTCGTTTTGATAATTTCACAGTATTTATACAGCAACTCAACCTGCTTTTTTTATTAAAAGAGGCATCTCACTTTCTACAATGTGGGACTTCTAAATGAATCTAACTTTCTTGTGAACTACACCAGTGTACTCATAAGTCCAGACCCAGCTAGACCAACAGTCTATTCCTGTTAACGATGCTATGCTACATGATTCAACTCAAACCACAAATTGAAACATACCTGTCACAAATCATAAAAGTAAATGTCTGCATTCTGGCACACAAGGAAAGAATAATACCAAATGTAAACATTAATTTAGCATAATCCAGTTATAAGTCATTATTCTTCAAAACATAATATTAAAGTGTTGTGAATATGATGATGTCAAACCATTGTGTAACCTACAAAATACAAATATGTGCGTAACTGTTTCTCACAGAAGTTAATTCACATGCTGGGACTAAAAGGAAGCTCATTCTAAAAGGGCAAATTATTCATTATGCTCGTATCGTAACACGTTATTGGGTGCAACACGGAACACATTAGGCTCATCATAATAGAATATTAATATATTGTAATGTAAATAATAGAGTTTAGTGCTCAAATGATTAAACATACAATGTCTGTGTTGCTGTAGATTTTTAGGAACCATAAATTGCACTTTGCTCTTTAGGTTTCAGTTAGTTATATAGTCATAATAAAAATGAACTATAATGTCTGCACTGCATACAACGTAATGTGTTGGAACATTTTATGCCCCACACCAACAGAGCCCTAACCTGGTTGCACAACATGTTATTTAAAATCAGTGTTAGATCATTTACAATGTACATGTGCATCTACATACTGTACTGTGCATATATCTATACACACATGCACAATACATTCACATGTACACGCACAAAGTTGTGTTTTCATGACTTTGTATAGAGACTAACAACATAAGAAAGGTAGGATAAAAAGTCCTGTATTAATCCATATAATCTCTCCATTTTAGCTAATTACATTATAACCAGTTGCCGTGTCGTGTGAAGCTAGGATACATTGCCCATAGTTTTAGATATCGCTCCAGCATCAATTAAAGTTTTTGAAAGTCTTTAATCTGACAAACAAAATGTAAAAATGTTTACATGTTTTAATATGGTACAGTATAAGTCGTCCTACAATAAGGGTAGAAACGGTTCTAATGTTTTCATGCCTGGCCTCATTATGTTTTCGGTTGTCCATCCGCCGGTCCGTCGGTCCGTCGGTCCCGTTCTCGTGAACGTCATATCTCAGAAACGCATGGAGGGTCATCAAATTTGGCACAAACGTCCACCTGGACTTAAGGATGAACGGATCAGATATCAGCGGTCAAAGGTCATGGTCAGTGTGACCTCAGTAACTCAATTATTCACATGCCAATTTCACACAAATGTCTGATAGGATAAAAATGAAATGTTGATGTTAAAGTGTTTGACAGAGAGAGTGTGGGGTACAACTCGCAGAAGGCTGATGGTTGCTGTAACAGCGACAAAGACAAAGAGACTTCAGAGTTCACTGGCTGGACAAACGGCTAATGTCTCTGCTCAGCGTGGGCCAGAGCGGAGCATACGACAGTCGATCATGGTGTTTACAGCCAGTTAACAAACAGCCCTGGACTCAGTCCGTCAGGCTTTGAGGGGAGGGATTGGAGGCCGCCGCCGGCCACGCAGACTTCAGACTGTGTGTGTGTGTGTGTGTGTGTGTGTGTGTGTGTGTGTGTGTGTGTGTGTGCCATGAGGCCTGGGCGCTCCGAAGCACCAGCTCCAGAAGAGACGCTGTCAGCAATAATGTCCACATGCTCTGCACCGCTAGCCACGAAGAGAAACCATTCAGGGGCTGCACGACGGCGAGCTTAGATTTTTTTGTAACACCACACATTGGGTCATGAAATATGTTAATGGGGTGTTAATAGCGGCACAGTTTGCCACAGCATGTGCTGCTGTTAACAGAGAGAGAGAGAAAGTAACTCAAAAGATGTCTCTCCAAATTTACACTCACGTATTTGTTGGAAACGATGCGCCGGTGCACATTTCTGTACCGTTATTCGACACAGAAAAGCTATACACATAGCATGCCGAGTGCTATTAGGGATCCAAATCTCCTCGTTTATTCTGCTGCTTGGGAAAAAGAAGAGGCTGCTGATTGTGTGAATGCCGCTTGATAGATCTTCAGAGCATGGACCCAGTGGAATGTCTCCCCTCCTCTGTTTAAACAAAGCCTCAGATAAGATTTAAGGAGAATCCTTAAGGTGATCCAGCTGCCCTCCTCCAAGCTGCAGCAGGCACGCAGCCATAATGAAGACTGAGGGAAAAAGGGCTCAGAGACCCACCTCCAGAAGGCAGGGCTGCAGATGAATACATGCCCTCTCTCCTTTCCTTTACAGCTTATCCTCTCCAGAAAAGAGAGAGAGAGAGAGAGAGTCAAAGAGAGATGAGAGGAAGAGGGATGACTCTGTTTTAGTTTTGTCACACTCCTTACAATCGTCCTCCTGGTTTGTTTCGGGGGAAGCCGCTGTTGTTGTCCGTCCGTTTAATCACGTCGCCCCTGTCATTTCACAGGCTTCTTTTTTCTCCTGTTTTGGATTTACATGTGAATTACTCGGGAGAGCAAATCATTTATGTGTCACATCCATTCCTTACAGCGCATTGCAATGATTACTCTGTGTTTTTGAGAGCTTTCTCAATTATTCCACGTCCCCCTCTCTCCCTCCCTCCCTCCCCCCTTCTCACTGTGGGCAAGAAAAATGCATTTTGCCTTTTAATTGCACACAAAACTCAAACTGGAAGTCAACTGCCCAATTGTATGAAGAAAAAAAAAAGCAGAGCATGCATATGAGTGCATTTTTGACATACGAGCGATTACATTACATCAAAAGGATGTTTAACATTTTGTCACGTTGCGCTGTAATTAATGCAAAACATATTTGTAAGAACAACAAACGGGAGAAAAATGTATGAAATCTTCATTCGGGCCCCGATGCTGCATGTTGCTCGGGATAATCCAGAGAGAGAGAGAGAGAGAGGGAGAGAGAGAGAGAGAGAGAGAGGGGGAGAGAGAGGGAGGAAATAATTAGCAGAGAGAAGCGATTGCACTAATGAGAGGAGAATTTGACTAGGATACTTTACTTGACCCCCAGTGTTCCTTGGTTGTCCAAGAAACAGAAAAAAACGGCTGATTTATAATTATACTCTGCAATGCACCATGAAATTGTTATTGTGGAAAACCTTTTTGAAAATGTTATCAAACAATTACTTTAATTTTTTCCCCCCCGGAAACTGTTGCACATGTCTACCAAAATGAGATGGTGGAAGCAGAGTCTCCTGCCTGTCATCCACTGCTGTTCATGCAGATGAGCTGGGTTTTCTGTGTGTGTGTGTGTGTGTGTGTGTGTGTGTGTGTGTGTTTCGTCCTCCCTTCCCCAGAGTCTCTGTTCCGAGGGATGCTGTGGCAAATAAAATAATACTCTGATAAAACTGAAATATTTTATGACAGAATGATAATCATTGCAAGCATACGTGCCACTGATATGGGGCTGTTGCGGTTGGGGGAGGAGAGGGAAATAATCCTTTTTGTGGGCTTTAAAAAATGAATCTCAGTTGAATCACATCAGAGGAAGAAAAAAAAAAAGACAAACTCAAAGACAGTTCCAAGATGAGCCAACTCCAGGAGAAAATGACCTCCTCGTTTTGGTGATAAAGTTCTAGCCAAAATATGATATCAGCCTGCGACGTGACTCATTAGAAATGTGTGTATGGCGCGGAGGCAGCTCTCCCTATCTGCCAGTGCCTGGCTTGCCGACTGATAAGAAGCAAATGCAAATGTCCTGATAAGAACTGAATGCAAATATTTATGATATGATATTCCCTGGGAATTATGTGCGGATAAAACAAAGTGTTATTTCCTTGTAATTCTTTCAGGTTTGCCAAAATGTCCTTTTTATTTATTTTTTTGCTTTTGGAATTTGCATTTCTTCAAAATTGATTGGGCCTGCGTATTATGTTAAGCTATTTGTTTGCTGAGGATGGTAATTAGTTACTGTAATTACAGCGATGACAGTTGCTAAATTGTTTTTAAAGCATTACAGTGTGTCTGTGCCAGAAGATTGCAGTACTTATTTTAGGATTTAAGCATTTGCTGGAAACACTCCAACTCTAAGGCCAAAGTGGGAATTTTTTTTTGAACTACAAAGCAGCCATTTTCTAAGCAAAGACATTTTTTTTTCTTGAAAATGTCTGTTAATTTGCACTAATTGCTGGTTTGACTGCGTTGTGCAGTTTCTTCTGCGATCAGGGACTTGTTACTGATAGGATGTCTTGGGGGATCAAAATGGGCTTGAAATAGTTTTTAATACAAGTGTTTGTTAGCTTTGTACGCTCATTGGAGTCGCACTTTTAATGTTCTCTGTCACCCAAGAAACAAATTGTTGTTGAAGGCACATTTGTAATTGTGGTTTCCCAGTGTAGCCTATACAGGCTTTCAACTTCGGTAAACATTAATTAGCGCGGACAGAGACAGTTGGGTGTTTTAGAGGGCGTTTCATGTACGCCGGCGTAAACAGCCAACGTCTGAATCACACGGATCAGGACTGCCCGAGCTGTGTGTGCATGTTTCTAATGCAAATCAGGACATACTCCAGACCATAATGATAAATCATAACTCGTATGTTTCAGTCCAATCAGAGTCTCACTTGTAAGCGTTTGTAACAGTTGCAGGGCAGCAACTAACTACATTCACATTGATAAAATGAAATCATTGAATTTTTGTTTGTCAAAAAACGACTTCAGCAACTAATTAATGTGAATTAATTTTCTGTTGATTGTCTAATTGATTGTTCAACTAATTGTTTCAGCTCTAAACTGCTCTCTATTATATTGTGGAGCAGATTTTGCTGGAATAAATTGGGATTCCCAAACTCTCTGACCATTGCTAATATTTTAATTGACATTGATGCAACAAACTTAGCCGTCGAGGTAATTACTGTGTGTCTCCTGAGCACGCACGACTATTGATCCCACCGTTTTGCAAACGAAACGTACCACCGGTCCCACTTCCGGAGGACCCCCATGGGCAACAAGCCTAGTTTCCTTCTCGAGCGTTATGCCACAAGTGCATAATTGGATTTTCCATTAACATAATCGGACAGCGTGCGTATTGACTTGGATATTCCCT
Source organism: Pholis gunnellus (assembly GCF_910591455.1). Classification (NCBI taxonomy): domain Eukaryota; kingdom Metazoa; phylum Chordata; class Actinopteri; order Perciformes; family Pholidae; genus Pholis; species Pholis gunnellus. The sequence continues at coordinate 6,168,544 of NC_136534.1, forward strand.
CATGAGCTGCATTGCATCTTCTGTAAACATACAAGGAGATGGTGAACGTCCATCCTGGTCCCATGAGTTGCCCTTTTGTTTCTCTGACTTCAGCCCGACTGTAGCAGGAGGTTGTATACTTACACCGGCTTAAAGTGGAGAAAAAGAAAAAATTCTATTCAGAGAGAATTTTCCACAGCAGGGTCATTGACCTCTGTAAAGAAAGCCGGAGACACAAACCTTGTGTATCACCGTAGCCATCTTTAGAATGAATGGATCATGAAGCAAATTGTTGAAAAGAAACATTTACATGTGGCAAATATAATGTTACAAATAGTTCCCTTGTGCGATTCACAACCTTGGATGTTTGAAAGAAAAATCCAGCACCTCAACGCAAAGGTAAGAAACGCACAAAGAAGGCGTTCGACCGTGAGCGAGGAGGATCAGCGACAGCATGAGGACTGTACTTCTTGTTTCTTGTAGCAAGACGGAAACTCTAACCTAAAAGATAGAGATTCAAGAGGTGCATACGGAATAAAGCAGGGGAGGGACGGTGCAGATGGAAGCATGCAAGTGAAGCACAAGCACAAGCGAACACATGCGGCTCTGTCTGTGGAAATTGCTCGCTATCCGAGCAGAAATGTGGCCTCGGTTTGTGGGGTGAATTCCCACGTTGTGTTTCTGTTGCATAAATATACCCATCACCCCACAAACCCACACACAGCATCCATATTAGATGCACCCGCCAGTTACTTCTTAATTAACACCTACTGCAGCCATAATAATAGAATCGCTTTCCCCCCCTTTCTGAAATCCCTTTGAAATTACGCAGGATTAAGGAAAGTTGGTTGCTAAATTGGTGTATGCATCTGTAATTTAATTGCATCTGAGGCCATTAATTAATAAGGTGCCTCCTTTAATAGTTAATGTATAATTGCTATTAATTAACCGCCCGTCTTGATAAAGTGTCACCAAAATCAAACAAAAACAATTAGCTTTTTGAGGTAAGTGTCTTTTAAAAGCCTCATTATTAGCACTAGAGGTAATATACAGTAGTTAGAATGATAAAGAAGCCCGCGTAGATTTTAATTTGGATGGGGAGAGGGGTGCGGGGGGGGGGAGAAAAACACAGTTGACACATCCATAAGGGAATTACCATGCCGTAATTAAGGGATAAGCTCTTTGTAACATGATAAATAATGCAGTGAATCTGTCCCCTCCAGTTAGGTTGTCTCCTCTTTTTACTAGGACAGACTTTAATTCCTCATTGTTGTACTGGAGCATATTTAGGTCCATTTAGCGTCTCATCAGTGTGGTGAAGATTGAATGCACTACAGGGACTACTTGCTTTTAAGGCAAATGTGTACTTTTCGGACTTGGGTTTGAGCATTTGACGATATGTGTCCCCCTGTAAATCTCCGCTGCTCTCGCTTCTTGATGAAACGCAGTCGTGTGAAGTCCTCGTGTTTGAGTCTCCCTTGACGGCAGCGTCACACGGAGTAAACCTAACGAGTAATAACTCAGACAACAGGTACAAGCGTGACCAATCTCTCGCGTACTCTGTGTAACTAGCAAGGGTTCGTGTTTGAACCGACGTCGCCCGAGGCCCACTCAGGGGAGAAATAGCACCAAAACAATACGTTAGCTTTGTTCATCTTATCTGGTATAAATCAATAGGTTGTGGTTTTTAGCCGGGATTTAAGAGCGGGGGCGGTTCGCCGGCGCAAAATGAATTGGGTGCCAGGCTGAGAAGCATAAATACACATCTGGAGCACGGAACTTTAAACAAACCCGACTGTTATTTGCGGTGCCATATTACCATGAATACAAATGACAGCATGACCTCAATTTTCTGCACTGTGCGAGAGTGTGGAGGAAACCAACGGTTTTTAAGTGCTATTCCATCCCAAAGTGCTTGTTTGGTCTCAGTTTCACTCCTATCACAAAGTCAACAATCACGCTGTACAGTATTGAATTGGTAGGAATAATATTCAGGGTCCCTGTCCACGGGCAACTATTATAACAACCCTGCAATACGGTTTGTTGATATACACCCCCAACATACACACTGCAAGTCGAGCCTGATTTAGCCTTTATTTAATGAGGCATCAGCAACCGGCAGTGGAACAAACTGTTAGCCTAAGAAGTCACTTTCACCTCGGTTCACTGTGGAGAGAGCAGCTCCAATCCACCCGCTGAACAATTACAGCATATTAGCTACATGTCAGTCAGACCTTTTTGGTGCCGATACATCTCCATTTATTTCCTCTCTACGTTTATCCTCCCCGTGCTCGCCAGCCTCCTCTGCTCTCCTCTCCCCAGACAGGCGGGGATGTGCAGGGGAGTCCGCAGGGAGCCGAGGAATATTTCACTCCGCCAGCGAGGCACCCGGTGGGAATAGGGGTTGAAACTGTGCGAGTGTGTATCTCATTAGTTCAGTTATGTAATTTGGAGCACTGATAATCCTCCAGGACTGCCACGTCGCGCACCTCAGAAACAAGAGTCGGAGTCGTCAACATGCAGCCAAGTAAAGACTAAGCTGCTAATTGCAGGGTGTGCTAATGCGACTGGTAATGTGAGCCATAGTCCTCTACGGTATTAAGGGTAAACACGTGGTACAGTAGGTGAATGAAATGCTTCAGGTCCAGGTAGTCAATTCTGAAAGTAAAGATTTGCAAGAAATGCAAATGTGCGTGACATCATTTAGCATTTGTAATCAGAGGATCATACTTGTAAACTGTAGTTCAATAACTGTAAGCATCTCAGGGGTTGATGGAGACCAGAGCATCAGAGTTCATCATTCAATTCCATTGTTTTGGGATGATGGCAGATATCTCCAAACCTTGCTTTAGCGCAACTAAAGTATCTGGATGGCGAGGTAACATTTTAGTTAAGAGGAACAAGGACGCACGCCCCTTTCACACATGCACTGGAACCCTGAACACTGGTGTCTGAGTAACGCAAATGTCCCAAAACTCTAATCTGCCAGCTCCCTAGTGCGAAGTCTATGTAATGTCCAACCGAGCCCATGTCTGAGTAGAGACGGTCATTGTCAAGACAATTCACAGCGAGCGAGTGTTTCCATCATGCATTTGGCGCGAAACCGGGAGCGGAAACAAACATCCGAGGTTGAAGAAGAGAGTTCATTTACACAAAGACGGCAACGAAAATGTCTAACTGGAGAAACAACGAGATTGGAGAAGTGTTGTCTTTAAGAGCCAACGCCGAATTCATCAGACAAATTAAAAAAACGGCAGGAGACTTACTAGAGTTATTTATGACCTGATTACGAACCTATAACCACTCAGAGTATTTCCGGTATGAGAATGTGTCTGACACGGACAATCTCCTGTTGTGTGCTAACTATGTGAAAGGGTAACTCTGGACCTAGTCCTGACCTGATACTACAGATGTTGAGTTAAAACCAGAAAACAGCTTGATTTTACCCTAAAATCAAAAACACATATTTCCCTTCTTACCTGCAGTGCTATTTATCATTGTTTGTTTTTGGTGTAGGGTGTTAGGGATGAAGGCCGTAGAAATGTTTGTCTTCTCTCTAATATAATGGAACTGTATGGCTTGTGTTGCTCAAAGTACAAAACAAATACATTTGGAAAAACTCAACAGAAATGTCTCTTTCCAGAAATCATGAACTGGTTACTAAAGATGATCCACAGACCTTGTTGTGAGCAGTTTCACATAAGAACTATAGTTTTCTAGTCATATGTTTCAGACCTACCTATAGAATTTTTCAAATATCTTATTTTTCTGCGCCTTGAGCTCCACAAGTCGAGTGCCATACTGTCCCATTATAATGGAGAAAAGACAGACTTCTTTACGGCCGATATTTAAACTAGGCAACTCACACCGGAACAATCTGGATGATAAATAGCACTACAAGTAAGAGGACAAATGTATTTTAGATTTTCAGCCCTTTCCCGCCCACTCTTATTTTAGCTGATTAGTCTTCCTCTCATGACTGTGTGGAGGTGCACACACTATGCTTGATTGACATCTCCCTGATTCTCCTTTTAGTTCCTGTTGCAACTTGTGGTGGGGCAGGTTACACCTTTATCATTCTTTTTAAGTGTATATGTTTTGGTGACCTCATCAAACTCCCATTATAGCTCCATCCGAGTTCACCACGAGTGGAGCGAGGTCTAATCAGCCCGAATTGAAAACACCTGAGTGGGTGTGCAGGGCCTTTAAATAAATAGTTTAGTCAGTGAACTTTGACCCTGCACTACTTGATCCTGGTCCGCTGCAGTCAGAGCTGCCGGTTCTCATTCTGGCCAGCTAATCAGTGAGTGATGTACAGCTGGAGCAGCGGGTGAATGCAATTAGCTAGCTGGTGGGACGGAGTGCGCAATCTGAGGAACCCTGCACAACTCATAGTCGCAACATTTTACCCAAATCTTAACCCGAAGCCACTGTGAGTAAAATGTGTATGATTGTAAGGTGCTTTAAATCAATCCAAAGTCGTTTTTGTTTGTGGAAAAATGAGACCACCCCAGTTTAAATTGGTAGCAGTCAGCCCATTCGTTTCAAGGTGTAGCACATTGTCTGTTTAGCTACCTTTCCTTTTATTTCAAATTCTACACCTAATGCTTTTAACCAAATCTTTACTGTCCTAAATTACATGTTAGCATGTAGAACACACAAAAAAAAGCATTTTTGATTCATTTGTGTTTTTGTTTCGTTGAATGCTATCGTCACGAAATCATTTTGTGGTTCAGAATCTACAAATCATACACGGAAACTGTTGATCTTCTGATGATTTCAGAGTTGGATAAACTGGCACATGTAAACACATGCACTTAAGCTAGCTATTTAAAGCTAACAGGGGTATAGGTGGTAGGACCTTTGTTCCTAAACATATGACTAGTTTTGATTCATTCACATGGACCAAACAAGCCCAAAAAGCTTCACAGATGTATGCTGCTCATTTTGATTGTGAGGCAGTTAAAATTGTATTTATTGCACCTTTAAGCTACAGCTAGGATAAATTGCCGTGGTGAGCGACGGTTCACTGGCTGAGTGGGCAAATGCTTCAACACTTGACCCTCTTCTTGGGATCACCGCGGGGCCTCGGCCTCAACCCAACCTGGAGCAGGGAAAGAGGAAGGGCAGAAAAAGGTGTCAGTATCATGTAGTGTGACATGCCATGTCCAATAACAACGAACAACATAACATCATTTAACCTTTACAACACTTGTATTGATCCATCTGGTTGTTATCACGCCGCGATCACAGCTCGGGGCTCGGCTCAGCTCAGCTTCAGGGGGCTGTTTGAATCCACTCGGCAATATTACCAGGAGACAAAGAGATCCAGGCCTTCTGTTTTTTTTAACCCTGTCCTTGGATCATCCTTTTCCCCAGCCCACTTTGTCTGTGGAACAGTGGGAAGATGTGTCACTGGCTGTTTCCTGGCGATGACTAAATATACAATGGTTGGGATGAGATATAATCTTGGCACAGTGGAGTAAAATGATTAAGAAGAAACGCCCACACAATCCCCTTGATGATTTTCCAATGATGCAATGAGAATCTCCATATTCATTCTGAACATGTAAAGATGTGTTTTTTTCTATTCCTGGGAAGATATGATTCACAATAACTTAATCAAATGTTTTTTTATTTATTTATTATTTTGTCTTTATTAGCATATTCCCATAATAGTTGCAGCATCAAAGCGCATATTAATGACCGTGCTCATTGATGTTCGCTCCCTTTACCTGTTTGGAAAAAAAGATGCACCGTGGATTTAAAGTAGAGCAAGAAGCGTTGAATACTTGATATAAGCTACAGTGGAGAGAAGATGACTCCCTCCCTCAGGAGACATGCACCCAGATGGATTCACATACACCCAGATGGCCCGAGTTGACAGTCTGTTCTATCTAAAGCTGTTGCTCAACATTTCACCTTATTGGATATATCTTTCACTTGTACACTAGGAAATCTGAGGTCTCCACCACATGAATGAATGCTTTGTCGATGCTCATGTACGGAATTGTATATTAATGACTGTAATCTTAAAGGAAAGATAAAAGATAATTGGCAATGAAAGGAACAGTGACTGTACTGATGCTGACAACAGCAACTATCACAAGAAAAACAATAATATCTTATTATGACAATTGACTGTTTGCTAAACCCCTCCCCCAAGCAGCGATTGTCCATTCATAGCTTGGGGTATTATTAAATACTCAGCAAGAGTTTAGTGGGTGGTGTCCTGATTTAGAATCACCTTTTTAAAAAACAAAAACACAATAAAAAGAAGTTTGGTTGTCCGCTCTAATGTTAGCTGCAACTGTTATGATCGGCTAGCTAGCGCACCACCTACGTATGTAAGCTAGCTTAACTTCGTGTCCGGAATTTAAAAAATGCCATAAAAAATGTGATACAAAATGTGATGGTATAGTATGTCATATTAAGTAGTATAATATCCCCCAAAAGTCATGAAGAGTCATAGTATAGTATGTCATAAAAAGTAATGTATAGTATCCCTAAAACGTCCTAGTATGTCATGAAGTCACAAAACGTCATTGTATGTCAGCTGGAAACATTTAGAAGTTCAACCAGCTCATGGCGCTAACGTTAACGAGCTAGCTGGAGCTGATAAAATCTGAGGGTTGTCAATTCAGCCGGCGAAATCGAAGGTCACCAGCGACTGTAGAAAGGGGGAGCTTTGTCTGCCTCTGTCTGAAATCAAGGACCCATTGTTTCGGCAATGAATAAGTGCTTAGAGTGGTAAACCTGCCACCATTATTGTAAACTGCATACTGAATGTGCCGTGTGAGGATAGAAAGCTTCACTGGCGTAACTGAGGGAGGCAGAGCTCAGGGAATGGTCCCTTTCAGTAGTTGCAGTGTTTTTGGTTGCAGTTGTGATTTGATTTAGTTGGTGATGGCTTTATTCATCGGAACGAAGACTAAAGGAAAGTGTTCACAGGCAAGACAAATATGTCCAAGCCGCATCTTGTGTGTAGACTAGTCAAACCTCTTCCAATTAATGACAGAAAGACACCAATGAGCATTAAAAGAGTACAATGACAGAGCCAGAGTTATCAAATTTGCCATGAACACTGATAATAGATATGTATGCTCAGGAAAATGGTGCTTTAATAGAGTTTTTAACTGTAGATCTAGAATAGAAAATTGGACATACATTCTAATTGAATACCTGGTTGAAAATGCACCGAGCACACCGTTATAAATCATCTGGAATCAGTTTTCTCGAACTCCTCTCTCCCTCTCACCCACTTTACAAACACAGAGCAAGGCTTTTTCAGCCTCTGATAAGTGTTAATAAATTACCTGAATTTGAAAATTAATGGCTAGCCGCCTGCTTCAGGGAGATATCATTGTGTTTCATGAATATTTTGATTTTGTGATTAGATCAAAATGCTGTGAATTCCTAAACAGCCCCCGTGCCCAAGCTCCACTGATCATAAACTCTTCCCTTCTTAAAAAAAACCATTCCATGCAAATGTGCTGATATGGAATAATTAAAATGAGTTTTGCCAGTATTTTTCTACAGTAACATTTGCATGACTTTAGATCTCGCCCGACTGATCTGCTCCAAGCTGAGGGGGAAAAATGTATGTTTTTGTGCGGCTCCCCCCAAAATTTACCTTGCCAGGCGAGATAATGGCTTATATTGTGATGTTAAAGAGGCTTGTATTTACAAAAAGAAACAAAGGCAAGCCGGTTGCCAGTCCTGGAGGACATTGATTAGGCTCTTCCTGTCATTTCCTATTCACACACTGTATCAGTGGCATTCCAGCTCATCTGCTTTTGTGCGCGATAGGGATCAAATAGATTTCCGCACATTGTCACAACGTTCACAGGTACGGGAATGTGAGGAGGAGGGGGGAAGGGGGGGGGGGGGGAGGGGGGGCGTGAATAGCCGTGCAAACTTTGACTTAATAGCATAGTCGTGCACTGTCTCCCTTTCTGCACATGAAGTCTCTTAGTCTGTTTGTCTCTCTCTCTCTCTCTCTCTCTCTCTCTCTCTCACCCACATCATTACTGCTCAGAAATCTGAGAGCACATGCCCACAATCACATACCAAGACCAAGACACACATAGACAGAAGGTACACAATTAAATAATTTATCTCACATCTCTGTAAAAAAAACAACAACAAAAAAACAGTTGTCGCATCATGTGCAGCATTCGTATTTTTGTTTGGATACATTTTTCTTTTTCTCTGCTGTTGGCACTTTTTACGCTCTCTAGTTGGCACACAGGGATGTGTGTGGTGCAAGAAAACATATACTCCATGTGAAGTTGTGCGACTTCAGATCTTAGTTAGCCAAAGTGTGCTTTCAAACATCGAGGGATGCTGGTGGCTGCATGTGTTTGTGTGTTTGTTTGTGTGTGAGGGAGAGAGGTGGGGGGGTGTGTATATGTGTGTATGTGCGTGCGCACGAGTGTGTGTGCCCGGCAGCTGCACGGGGCCCCAGGGACGGGCCTGTGTAGATTGGGTCTCCTCAACCCACAGCTCATTAGTGGAGAGTGAAAGGAATCCACACAGATGGCTGTCAACGTTCAAAAAAGTCTGCATGCGTGAGACATGTCAATTGAGGTTTAAGTTCCTTCTGCTCATTTCTGTGACATTGCAGTATTCAAGCGATATTTGTTTATTCTACCCAAAAAGTACAAAAACACAGAAGCCTGGTGACATCTGAAAATGTGTTTTCTAATGAGCGCTCAGACTACTGAACAGGAGCCTGCACTTGTCATTCATCACCACAAATTACTCGTTCTAACTTGACATGTTTTCAGTGCTACAGCTGACGGGCTTGTCTGTTCTGCAAACACCGAGAACGGTCCGCGTTTAAACTGGAAATGTGGCGTCGGAACAGTCCGGCGAGACGCCGCGGAAAAATCAATTAGATTGTTTACCTGTCAAAGTTGGAATGGAGGCCGCGCCACTGTAGCGGTCGCTCATCATTTTCACTCCAGCGCTGTCACCTGCTCTCCTCCTGTTATTCAATTAATGCAATTGAACACACAGTCGTGATACGGCGCCCGGGTTTACAGCGGGGGTTTATTTGACCGCGTTGGCTCTCATAATATGGTTTGCTGTAAACCGTATGGAAACCTGGCCCTTGAACCCCGTGGAAAGTAAAAAAGGTTCTAACTGGCAAGATAAAAGCACTTTAAAATGTGTGATGTTTTCTGCTATGACCATGGACCAGCAGCAAACACAAAATGCACACAACTTCATAGGAAACCCTGCGTACTTTAACTCACATTATGCACTTGTAATTCAAATTAACCCGGCAAGTGGCTGCATTCTAACATATCTGGTACAGGAACAGGAAAAGGTTGGACGTACATGTTTAGACGCGACGGTGCTCTAATGTTCGGCATTAGCACTAACAGCGCGGTAGTGATGCTTGAGGATATGGTGAGGGAAACGTACAGTAGCTGTAGGAAACTATTAGATCTGTCACAAAATCTCCAGACGGCAGCAAAACATGTGTAACATCTGTTTTTTGACAACAACTCACGTCAGGTACCCGGTAAAACCAAGTTATAGAACAAACTGTTTGTGGATTAGGGAGGTTTAAAAAAAAACAGTTGGGGGAGAAGTTTACTTGCTCATTCACTGCAGTGTGGATTAGAAAGTTACTCTCGACCGGAGATGCCACTTTTCAGTAATTGTACATAACAGCAATCTGAACACCACTTGAGCTGACCTACTTCTGGGGCTCAGAAACTTTTTTATCCTGCAGCCAAGTCTAAAAATAACCCCCCGTGGCCAGTTTTAGATTCATCTCAATGGTAACCCTGACAGTTTTACAGAGTGCCAGTGACAGAGTCCTGTTAAGCAGCAGCAGTCTGCAACAGCTTAGACGCTTGTTCGCCGCATCACTGGACTCTCCTTTCACTCCACACGAAGTCCTCCACTTGGAAATGAGCGCACAATTAGACGCCGTGAGTTGAACATGCATTTTCAGTGCTAAATACGTCGAGTACAATATCGCCACGTTCTGCAACTGTGAGCTCAATAACTTGCAATGCACAAATCACAGCGGTGCAACTCGGCCCGGGAACGCGAAATCTTTGCATTTCCCGGTTCGGCCTCGGTTGCTTATTGAGCTTTGTGCGAGAGATCAATGTGAAGTGGCTCCCCCTTTAATCAGTCACTGTGAATGGCAGTAAAAAATGATTCTGTGAACACAAATTGGCTTCATGTCCAAGCGGAAATCACATGGAGTTTTTGTGTTCTCTTTTCTTTCCCTCCTTTTCTTTTTCTTCTTTCTTTTTCCTTTTTTTCTCGGCATTGTGCAGACATTCTCTCTCTCTCGCCGTACGCGTCGCCCCTTTAAGATGATTTGGAATTAGGGGGGCTTTTCATACAGCACATATTATGTAGCTTGGTGGGACTCCATTAGCCTGAATCAAAGAGGACAGCAGCCTGCGTGGAGCCACACAATAATGTGGCAGCCTGTGTTTCAGCAAATAAATAACAAATCCTCCGCTTACTGTAGCAGCCAATGCAAACTAACTAATTAAAAGATGAAAGGGGAGGGGGAGCGACGTCTTCCTAGCAGTTTGATGATGCTTTTTTTTTGTTGTGGAATGGTTACACTGGAGTCTTGAATACTTGGCCAAAATGAGTGTGACGCTAATAAGGATCTAGAGCAGCAAACGGAGTCGATTTTGGAGCTTACAAGGGGGTGCCCGAGCATAATCTGCTGCTGGTGGAGAGAGCGCAATTAGGGCCAAAATGTTGTCCCCGAGCTGACGCTGGCCTCTGGGAAGACAAAACTGGCTTTTTTTTTTTTTTCTCCGTTGAATCCACGGTCCCCTTCCACACACCACCTCCTCTCCTCCAGTGTTCCTTCTCTCCTCTCGGAGCATCTTGGGAGCGTTGAGCTCAGACAGCGGGATTAGTCAAGGATCCATCTTGAGACGCAGATAATGTTTTTTTTGCACACAGACTCCCCTGCTCTCCGCTGGCTTCTGCTTCGCTGATTAGAACTCGAAACTCCACCAGAAATGGCTATTTGTTCTTAAGCTGTTTTTTTTTTCCCTTTCTTTCTTTCTCCCCCTCCCTTTGTTGAGCTGTTTTTGTCAGCCATCCCTCTAAATTCAGCGCAATAACGAGTCACAAGTAGGTCAAGACAATGCTGCAGCCTCCGAGCGGACTGACAGCAACATGGAAGTGCCACAGGGCTGTTTAAATATGCCCTCTGGTCTTTCCCTCTCGCACTGTCTAAACGGCTGAAAGTGGGTGGTGTTGCTCCAAGTTTTCTTCCTCCACAATGCAAACCAATTTCAGGGTTTGTTTGAGCAGCAGTGCCTTTACCTAACACGAACAACTTTCTTTCTTTTTTTTTACCCCAGAGTAGCATAAGTTCAGTGCACTGTTCCCCGATGGCGTCGGAGTAACACACACCTGAACAGTTGTGCACTTGTAGTTGAGGGAGTGTGTGTGTGTGTGTGTGTGTGTGTGTGTGTGTGTGCGCTCGCCGCCTCACCTGTCTGTCATTGTGAGTGACAGAGGAAGTGGGGGGGCGTTCAGGAGCCCAGCAGCTGGCTTCACACCTGCACAATCGCACACACACTTCCATTTGGGGGACCACGGCGTTCCCTCCTTCTCTGTCGGCATGCAGTGGCACTTTACAAATAATTCATTCGCTCACTCTTGTTTTGCCATTTCCTTCTGGCCATTTGTCGTTGGAATAATTTATATTTAAAACAGCAGACATAGAAATATCCTGGGTAAAAAGAAGCTCTACACAGTCACACGTGGCTGGTGACTTGTCTCTGCTACCCGTCATGTGAAGTGCTTAAGTAAAGCAGTGAAGATAAAGCACACTACATACATTTAAAGAGGCAGGTTTTTGGCCTGTTTAGTCTCCACTTAAACTCTCACAAGTATTTAAATCAAGCAAGTTGACATTTAAATATTAATAGTCTCCACTTGCGCACATGAAACAATTACATGTTTTGTGTGATTGTCAAGAGGGGTGAAAAAGAGCCTCAGTTTCCGATTACACACACACACACACACACACACACACACACACACACAAATGCACATTCACAGCGCCGAGGCAGGGCCCGAGCAAATTTAATTTAGAGACATTCTCTCCTTCCCTCCACATCCTGGGCTTTTAAGACACTGAAGTGACTGTTCTCCGCCCGTGTAAAAGAACCCCATTATCAAAGCATTAAGATATGATTAAACTGACATTTTCTTAAGAAAACGAAAAGAGTTGGGAATAAAGGGAAGGAGAGAACTACATATTCCAGATCTTATCAGGAGGGAGGGAGGCGGGGAGGAGGGTGTACATACTGATCTTTGAAGGAGCTTATTACAGAGCAAGCTAAGAAGACAAGCACAGTGGTGTACTGATCAGAGGTATGCAAGCCAAATGCACCTGCTAGATTTCACTATCATTCACAGAGTGTCAGTCAGTGTTGAGGCCCCTGACTGACGCTGGTGCAACCCGAACGCTTCTGGGGGCACGCTGCAAAAAATATCCAGCTTAAGAAGCCGTGCCGTCCAACACTGAGTCGAGCAGAAGGGCTGATAACAGCCTCCCATTAGGACGAAATCATTTCATAACAATGTCGGTTTGAAGTATTGTCACTTTGTAGAAAACTGGCAAATGCCAGTCAGGACTGTGGAGTTCTAAGGTGTCAGCAGTGTGAGTGCTTTTTATACATTGAGTTTTCATATCATGGATAGCAGAACGGATAAAGTTGTCTTTTATTTGGTGAATGTATCAGGCGTCTTTTAATGTATACTCTAAATGTGTGACATCATTTTTTCACATTTTCAATGTGGTTGCCTATAAGTGGATTTCAATTTAACTACATGTTTCATTAACATCAAAGATTTTCTCCGACGATACAATTCAATACGTTCTACAAACATTACAATTATGTTGCCAACTGCCTCAGTACCACATAAGTGGCGCGCCAGCTTTTGTCTGGTGCACGTTGCCTCGGCGGTGTGTTGTTGTGTGAATATTCTTATTCATTCCATTTAGTCTATAGCTTTACTAAAACTGTGTCGTTATGTAAGATTTTGTGAATATACAGATCAAAGAAATCACAGTTTGAGATGTAAGCGTGCCTCCTGGTTAACAAAGCAGAGTGGCAGTCAATACACAGGACCAATTTAGACAAACATAGGGGATGTACCGGCTAATATGGGACATTTAGGTAACCCTAAATACAAGGAAAAACATTCCAAAATGTTTCTCTCCCAATGATTTCTTTCTCTCTGGTCAGCTGTCATTCTGTTCTGTTGGCTACTGTCCCTCTGTCTGCTATTGTTCTCGTCTGCTCGGTTCATCACTGTCAGTGTCTGCGCTCTGAATTTCATCAGCAGAAGTACACTAGTTACAGGCTAACCACAAGTATTTAACCATTATAACCAAATGTTGGCCTCCGTTGCTGCCACCTCTGAGGTAATCCCTCAAAGTTATCTCATAACTTGAGATAGTAGTACTGACATTAATTCACTGAAAATAACATTTAATATAACATTCATTCTAAGAAACAACAGCACAGGCTGTGTAGCCTACTGTATATTAGCAAGCAATCTGTTTTGGGTCAATGCTACCAATGAGTTTTCAACAAGTTCAAACAAGATGACTCAACTAGTTGGCGTTTGTATCAGTATCAATGTTTTCAATACAATCCTTGATTTGAGCTTTCAAAACTTTGACCAACATTAGATCAGCTCCGTTTAAGCTCAGCAGTGAGGTGACACAGTAAAGAGGCACTTGATTGGTCCTCCTGTATAGATACCAAGGAGCTGATTGGTGTTTTGCAGGTGGAGCCTTTTAGAGCCGAGTGTGGGAATGACTTTGGAGGTAGTACCTTTCCTTTTTTCAACATAATTGACCCTTTGGTAAGCCCCGCCCCCCGCTGCTATGCTGTCAAGCTGTCAGAGCTACCGTGGAGCCCACACTGTCATTAACTGACACTCCCTGAAGAAATAGTATTTCCTTTTTGGAAAAACAAAAAAGCCCAAATAGAAGTTAAACTGCTTGTTAATGATGTGCTACTGTACTGTGCTAATGTTAGCTCCATGTGTTTTTACCTAGAAATGTAACGTTTTAGAAACGTATATCTCCCTCCAAACTCTCCGGGTCACGAGTATCATTATTACACAAAGTTTAATGATGAGCCTGAAAATGGTGGAAAATGTGAAACCATTGCATGAGAGTCTATAGAGCACAGCTGCATCGTTGTCGGAGCCGGCCGATGCTACGCTATGATGGACCAGTCTGAATTCGAGGGGCAAGACTTAGCGAGTGGTCAATTGTGAAGAACCCAAGTTTTACGACACACGGTGTCTTCATCACTCTGATATTGTCAAGAAAAAATTGGTTTGTATTACAAACCGGTGAGCTCGTCATCCTTTCTGCCAGAGCTGTCACTTTATGTTAATAAAAATGGGATTCTAGAATCAAGACTACACTAAATGACTTGTTAAGATGGACATTTTTTGCAGTGCTGACCGGGGAGTGGAAGCAGCACTCCCTTCTATTTGTCTTTCATCGTCCCAACAGACAAAATAAAGCCTACAGTAGATACGGGGCTTGGGGGTGGTGTGCACGTATGTCAGGATTTTCTTCTGAGGCTCCCAACTGAAGCCGAGGTATGCTCAGCATGTGATGTGAAATCTGTGTAATTTTTTGAAAGGCATCACACAATCAGGAGGAGTCAAAAGCTTTCTGGCAGTAATTGCCTTTTGGCCACAGACAGGATGTACAACACTTTGCAATCTTTCCCTGCAGAGATTTCTAACAAATAAACCCAAGGATGAACTCTGTTCTGTCTCTGCTGCTGGAATTTGCAGTTGTCTCTCTGTATTTACATATTAACCGAGTCACTGTGCTGTGGATTTCAAAGCACAATTTAACTAATAAGCTATCCACCATGCATCATCTTCTTAAGTCCAGAATGAAGCCAAGAGGAAAGGCTTTTAAAAGTACCAGAAGTTTTTTTTCTTTCTTTTTTTGTGAGCAAAGTCTTGATTGGATTTGACTGGCTCCATAAGATTTGAGTTGTTAGATTTCACCATCCAAGAGGAGGCTGGAAATGGAATCTTTATGTAGTGTACATCTATACTCTTGATGTGGAGCCAGCTGCCATGTTGCGCGAGGAAAACAAGCAATATACTGTCAAAAGATCTGAACCGAGATATAACAGAGACATTTTGATTTATAGTCTGATCAGCTCTCTTCTGCGTGAGCTGCATGATACACTCTCGCTCACTCTCCTTTTAATTATCACATCTCTTTCCTCTCTCAGAGCCCACTTTCACATTTTTTTTTTGTTCTTTCACCCAACCTTTATTTCTCTCTTTTTCCTCACTGCTTCAACTTTATTTTTTCTCGCCGTACCACACCCCACCTCTTAAAGCCAGCGGGTGCTCTCACACGGGGGTCTGGTTTGAGCTGTATCATCATCCAAACACTGGGACAGTAAGTAATCAAAAGGAATCAGTGAGCAACATAACATAAAGCAATAGCCCACCTTCCCCTCCCCAGACTCGCTCTCCTCCCTTGTCAACCCTGTCTCCCACCAAATGACAAACTACACTCTCAATTACATTGTGAGGGGGACGTATTTTATTTTTGTGTAGCGGTTTGAAACGCTACACAACTACTTGGTTAGGTTTAGGCATTACAACCATTAGGTTATGTTTAGGAGACAAAGCTACTACAAAAGTACTTCACACGGGACACAAACACTCATTTAAAACTCACTTAAGCTCATTATACTCATTTAAAACGTGTTATTCCACGACAAAAAAACCCAACGTTATTTAAGTTCTGTTTTGTTGCATGGGAACCTCATTTTTTTTAGGATACAGCGCTTCCCTTGTTTCACAGTTTTTGATGGGAAGTGAGGGAAAGGGGGAGGAAGGGGGAGGATGAAATGTGCATCGGTGTGTTGAGTGGCTCGACGTGTAGCGTTGTTGCTGATTTCCACAGCTTCACTCAACACACTCCTGCTGAGTTAATAATCCTGACCTCTGCTTAATTAAAATAACAGACCATCCTCCACTGAGGAAAAAAAAAAAAAAGAAGAAGCAGTTTGAGAATTATTCTAACTAATCGCTAATTAAGATTTAGCAAAAAACAACAAGAAACCTGTCAAGGAAGATGTATCTATTTTTAGAGCATGTTCCGAGGAAGGAGCAGCTGCGGGTGGACACTCAGTCTTTAACCAAAGAGAAGCCACAGTTCCTCTTGAGGGAGCAGTGTTACTGCTGCTCCAGTAAACTAAGAGAGATGGAGTCAAACTGGTGCACGCGACGCGGTGCGACAATTAGCATAACTGTGGCGCAGAAACAAATCCCTTAAAACGAACCAACCCAACAAGAAAATAATCACATTTACAAGTGCTTATTTAGGATCTGAGGGTAACGCACCCTTTTCTGAAGACGGAGTCACAGCGTTGCTTCCTTAATTGCTCATTTTGTAGTGCTTGCTCTTTTGACTGAGTGAGGTGAACGGGGCCAGAGACACAGTCACAACAAAATGATTGTGCTGTAATAACTGCGTCTTCTCTCTAGTCTCCAATCTTGGCCCCCGCTGCAGTGAGGGCTGTAATTCTGCAGCAAGGAGCGGTAAGAGGATATCATTATCATGTGTTTTCCGAGTAAGCTGCAGTTTATGGTTAAATATAGTAACTTTTTTTTTTGTTTGTCGTTGTTTCCTCTCCTTTTCAGTTTTGCATTAAAGCTGGGTCAAGCCGACCCCTCCCATGGCGCTTCTTTTCAAACGGAGCTGCCAAAGCGCCTCCTCTGCCACAAATGTAGCCAATATCGATGCCATGCTCAAAAAACTGATTGAAAAGAGACTTACATGTTTCAAAGCATGCTGGGAGCTGGGGGCCAGGCGAAAGCCCAGAGTATTAAAGCTGAGATAGTCACCAGTATGCTATAAAAAGGAAACATATGCCCACAAGTCCGACAGTGCACCAATCAGTGCATGTTGAGATTCTGAAGATTCATAAAAATATATATAAATATTATTTTTTTTTCCAATTTTTAGTTTTGCCTTTCTTTTGTAAAAACACATGTCTCATTTCTGTAGATTAAGAACAAAAATATACACACCACAGTCATATTTGTTTTACATTTTTAAGTGCTGCAATATTAAGCTACATTGACTAAAAGATAAATGAGGGTCAGTGGCAATGACGTGAAAAAAACCCCAAAAAAATGATATCACTCATTTGATTTAATAGTCCTTGTCGTTCCTTTCATTCTCCAAAAGCCTCGCAGGTAAATGGGTCGCAGCGCTGACAGCATCTTTATTTCAAATAAAACCGACTTTGAAGAACACAGCAGAGCTGGTGAAAGAGTAGAGGACGTGACACTGCTGACTTAGGTTAATTAACCAAAGTGTGATTCTATGAATCCCATTTTATTCTCTGATATTCAAATATCTCTTCTGAAAGTATCAACAGCAGATTTGTGAAAACGAGATTTTTAATTAGTCTAAGCGAATGAGTAAGAAGTGTCTTGATTTCTTCTGCTGATATCTGTAGTTTATCAGAAGATGATAAAGAAGAATCCCCCCCCCCCCCCTCCCCCCTCATTCATCCAAATCCCCAAAGAGCCCCATTGTTATCTCAATATACTGTTAGTCTCTAAATCTGAGCGTATAATAGAAATTCTGCGGTGAAGTGTGGAGCTGCGCACCACGTTTGCATATTTATTCAGCTGTCATATCTATCTGAGCAGATCATCAGAGGAGATAAACTAAAGAGATGAGGGAATAATGGCTCTAGCTGAGAGGCTGCCGAACGCTCCTGAAAAACACCAGGAACTGGGTAAACAAAAAAGATGTACTCTACAAAGCCACGCGATTGGAAAATGAGCTTGCGGTTAATGATGGTGACGATGGTGATGATGATAATGATGATGAAGATGCTGCGAATGCAATTTGAATGATGGAAAGTTTCTAAGGGGGCAACGACGCAAACGAGGCGATGCTGCAAACTTTTCTACTGACTTGAGAGAAAACGTTGCTTTTTTTTTTGTTCTCCCCCTTGTTTTTCCTCAACATGACAGACAGCATGCATTATTTACTCTTTTATGTCCGACGCTGACCTGCCTGGCTGCACGAGCTCAGCCTCGTTAGAACGTGTTCCTGCGTAGATGCGGTGAGAGTGGGCAGGAAGAGGCCTCAAACACGGGGCAACCTTTGTGGCAAAATGTTCCCGAAAAGAACACGGCCCCTGACATTTAGTGACGGAAACCTCTACGGTCAAGCTCCTGCTAGAAACCAAAACTAAACACTATCAAGGGAGGGACGAAGAGACACACAAAACGCTTCCCTCTGATTCACACTAGATACATGCATGTAAAACAGGGTGCACACAGTGTGTTGCACTTGAACGGTGATCATCTTCTCTTTTTTTTTTATGTCGCCACCGCGACACTTAATGGGAGTTCATCCAAGTGATGGTATCACGGATACCCTCGTGTCGTCCGTCCCTCAATGCATATGTACGCCCACTCAATGGGGACAGTATAGGACAGTTAATTGAACAATATCCAGGAAGTGACAAGGGACCCGCGAGGAGAAACTCTGCTCAATGGTGCCATCTAGTGTCTCTTCCCAGAGACGAGCTCCACACAGTACAGTAAGAGCTCTCCCCTGCTGCTGCTGCTGCTGCTGAGGAAGTTTGGATAACAATTATCTGTTGTATTTGCATTAATGTGATTGCTTTGTCTGCAGACTCATCTGACTGCAATTATAAAGAGTAGCATTAAAACACTAATTAATTAACTCAATTGTGGGTAGATTGATTAATTCTAAACAAACATGAGATCGCAGGAAGCAAATGAGCTCTGGAGTGCCGATGCATCTGGGAGTGCTTCTGCAGAAGACATTTTGATTATCTGCAGACACATGTAGTTGCAAATCTTTTAATTACCACAAATAGATAGTGGGAGCCGGAGTCGGTTGTGCGACTACCCTGCTCGTTACACTTGTAATCATAATTTGGTCAGTTTTTTAAAAGAATGAGGGTTTGAATGTGGACTGTGTTTTTATTTATTTTTTTGGAGACAGTGATAGAGAGGCAGTGCAATTATTCCAAAGTTGTGTGCGTGCACATGTGAGGGATGTGCGTGTGTACAGTGTGTGTGTGTGTGTGTGTGTGTGTGTGTATATGTAACAAAATGGGTCTTGACATCGAAAGTCATCACACAAAAAAAAAGAGATGATCAAATCATGATCAAAACAAAACAGATGGTCACATAAATCATCCATTCACATGTTGGACTGGTGCCTCTGTTGCAGAACAATGAATCACTGCCTATCAATGCTCGAATCAAAACACAAGGGTCGTTATGAATACAAAAAGCATCTTATTATTACATCCCAACACATATCACTCTGTGGACACGATCGGCATAACCTCATTTTGTTCCACTATTTTTTTGTGAAGCGGAATTATGAGGAGAAACACAGTTGTCAAGACTCAATGAAACAGGTTTTCATTCTGATTCTTCTGACTTCTCTCCAAATGTTTCCCTTCCGTCGGAGATTTCTCCCAGATTTCAGATTTTGAGGGAAAATATTCCCTTTTTTTTCCTCCAGCATAAATACATGCATGCACCTTCGGTATCCGGATCCTGAACTCCGGAGCTAGATTTAAAGGGGAGCAGTCAGTCAAAGCTCCCTTTCTCGGTGTGCTGTCAGCATCTGCACATGCAGAAAAGCCTAATCAGAGAGATACCAGTAAAGTGCATGTAATACTTTAGAGATTTAATGCAGTTTTTAATTGGATAGAGGCCCATTATTTTTCAATACAGAAGGGGCACTGAGGCACATAAAGCTCTTGAATATTTTTGCAAATCGTGTTCAACAGCATAATGATTAACCATGGCACTAAATTTGCCTCACAAAATGAAAAGCAAACTTCATGCAAGGCGTAATTTAATTGTTTCCCTTCACATTTTCTGCCTCCCATTGTTGGAAGCTTAACATTTTTAGAGTCTGCTTAACAGCTGCCTTGTGATGCTTGAGCTGCAACAATGTGACTGACAAATGTTTTGAAGTAGCTGCAGACTTCTCTACTGTCTTCGTGGGCAAAGTGTCAGGGAATCTTACATCACTTTGTGTCGCATTTGAAGCCTTATTACATGGTTGTTTATTTTGTCTTGTTTAGGGCCGCACATTGAAACTACGTCATTCAGTTGGTGCCACACACGACACGTAACAAGGCATTGTGATCTGTTCACTCTAAGAAAGCTTTCATTATATTACATACAAATCTGAGATCCATTCAAATAAAAATATACCGTATATTCCAAAATGTGCGTCATCTTTTTAAACATATATATCACCATATTAGATCATTCAGAACATCTTGTCGAGGGCTTTATTTGTTTTTACCGACATATCACATTGTGTTGAGCATTTTCTGTTTTGTGCAATACAAATCTTTGAGCAGACAGAACTACAGGTCACATTTCCATCTCAACCTGAGGAGAACACTGCCATCTGGGCTACAATTAGTGGTAATGCAATCCTGAGCCATTCGTTTGTGTGCATGAATATTCAGAATCAGGTCATTGGCTCACACGTAACGTGCTTAACATGTGCTGCTGAAGCAAACACAAGCACAGAAGGATTAACAAATTGTTGAAAATATTAAGATATAAAAATGAAATTTAAAAAAATTTGTTAAAATAGGAAAGGTGGTAACAATACAGTGGCTGTACACACACACACACACACACACACACACACACACACACACACACACACGCACAAATAGGATACAAGTCTGATTGGTTCATGTATGCACAACGACTGCAGGAGCAGTGCATACTGTAGAACACTGGACTGTATGAATTTAAAGTGATACGACAAATTAAATACAGAGAAACACTGATACATGTATATACATGTCTGCAAAACGAATCACCGGTTAATGTCTGGAAACCGTTGCAACACATTCACATGGATGAGTGCATTGCTCATCAGTGTGTTGTGCCCTGTGGATTAACTGTTCTTAGGAGGCTGTAGTCCCTCGTAGTACATGCCAGGGAAGATCAAATACGTTGTGGCCTGAGTGTGGGGGGTGTGGGGGTGTGTGTGCTGAACTTCCCCCCCTGCCTGTTTTACTGACTCGACAAAGTATCAACAGCTCCTGTGGCCGGCGGGTTGAACTTCCCTCTGCTGGCACAGGAAGCTCATCTTCTGCATGGGCTTATTATATGATCGTCTCCCACTTCAGGCGCTGAAAGACTGTGGATCCCATGAAGCCTTAGCTCAGTGTGCCAGGTGTGCATGGAGAGGCGAGGGTGGGGCCGTCCCCTGACGTCCACTTTCATCCCCACAATTGTGAGCATGTTCAGATTCAGGCCAGTTGTTGCATAGCCATTAAGGGGGGGGGGGGGGGGGGGGGGGGGCTTTACCTGCTGCTTCCTGTCTGTCGGGTGGTTGGTGGTCAGTCGACAGGTGGAGGCTCGGCGGGCTAAACTGAGAGAGCTCAGCATGGATGTTTGGGTTGCTATTATTGGTTGTGTTGCAGCTCATAAAGTGTGTGTGTGTGTGTGTGTGCGTGTGTGTGTGTGTGTGTGTGTGTGTGTGTGTGTGTGTGTGTGTGTAGGGTAATAAAACCTTACAGTAATGCAGGTCGTTTAGTTTTCCAATTAGCTCATTTTACCCATTTCCTTTTTCAGTGTGTCCCTTGCATGCTTGTCTTTTTAGCATTTTTTTTTCTTTCATCCAGTTTAAATAAAAAGAAAATAGAGTGAAAATAGAACTTTTTGCATGACAAAAATACAATGGATTTAAAAAGATAGATAGGAGATGAAAAGAGGACAAACGTTTCATTTCCTACAAAACCCTCCTCTTAACAACTAAAAACAGCTATAGAAATGCCAAAACGACAGATTTATAATCTGGCCTTTTTCTCCTTTTCAGATTAGTTGTATCTCTAACACACGTTTCGCTGTAGCTGCAGTGTGATGTGTGAAGTTTAAGCACAAGCGCGGTAAACAAGCCTCTTTGTGCCTGAGCACAGCGCGCTGATAATCTGCCTGAGCATTATCTTATGTCACTTTTTGTGCATGCTGTGCCCTTCTAATGCCAGAGTTTTACCTTGTCAACGCTCGGGAGCTGCGCTCGCTGAATTTGAATGCAGTCGAGAGAGAAACTGACATCTGTGTTGGTTTGTAATGCAGGTTGAGGAAATAAAAATGATAACAACAGCCGTCATCTAAATCCAGCGGAATGGCAACTTTCCTCATTCAGCAGCACAGAGACTTTTGAGGAGATGCCATTGCTGCCTCATTGGTTTTTCACTCCCTCTGATTACTCCTCTCATCTTATGTAAATCCTCTTAAGTCACATGTTATTGTTTATTGCAACTGTGAAGGTTAGGTGTTCCTAAGCCCTGTGCGCACGCTTATCTCACCAGCGCATGCATCTTTGTCTCTCCAATGTGTCTTGTTTCCGTAATACACTAATGGATGAGAAAAGTTGTCTGGACTGATGCGGCGCCGACAACCAATCCACTGCAGTAAAATGCTAATCTCTCCCAGTGGCTAACAACTCTTCATGAAAGAGAGCCAGTTGCATGCTCCAGGGATATCACAGCCTTATCAGAAGCCTGCTGAATTTGGGGATTTTTTTTTTTTCTTTTTTTTTTTAAACAGTGAATACAAACAATTCATAAACATAGAGTCATTTTATTTATTTTGCACTAGTCAGCTTCCCCGCCTCTGTAGAGTGTTTGAATCTTGGCGCTGAACTATTGTTGTCACAGGTTTTCTGAATGATGACCGGTCCAAGATGGTCATATGAACATGAGATAGGATAGGCCTTTTTAAAGGAGCATATAGCCATTATTATTTTTATTAGTAAGTCATGATATGATGTCAAAATGTCTGTTGTCAAATGGTCAAAAGAGTGATGGAGGCAAGAGCCAAAATGTATTAGCCATAAGGTAAGAAAGGTGACATCTCTGGTTTCCATTAATTCTCTGGTCCCTGTACGGTGACGCTAGCTGGAGAAGAATAGGGCCAAACAGTTAGAGAGGTCTCGTTCTTTTTAGGTTCAGGCTTCTTTGGCATACAATGACTTTAAGACAGCAGGTAGTGAAGATAATGTGCATATAATACTTTGTTTAACTATTCTTTGTTGTTAGACCTCCGAACCATCTGTGGGGAAAGAGCTCTATCCATTCAACTGAATTATTATTAGTGTCTGTTCAATAAATATATTTTTGATATTTTAAGAGTTTTCTCCTCTCGGTTATTTCTCACAGGGAGGTTAAAACATTTTTTTTCCACCACAGTAACTTCCACAGAAATTTAAAAATTAGAGTGACAGCCTCACGGTTGTAAACCTCCACCAACCTGTCCAATTGCAGACTGTCAGAAGTGTCATCACCTCATAATTTTATCTAAATAGACATTTGTTTGAAATTGTCATAGTTAGTGTATGAATTCTTGAGTTATGGCCAAAAATGTGAGGTCACAGCGGCCTTGACCTTTTAACCTTTGACCGCCAAACCTTAATCAGTTCATCCTTGAGTCCAAGTGCTTACTGTCACTGTAATTCAGTGGCGGGTCGTGCATTTTATACCTGGGCCTTCAGTGCTGTCCTTCTACAGTTGAACCATCTTCTAATAACCTCATTATGACGCCACAGCTACGGTTATTATTTGTTTCTAGGGGTGTAACAATACACGTATTCGTATTAAACCGTTCGGTACGAGGCTCACGAACCGAACAATACGTTTGAATAATACTCGTGCATTTAGAAAATGCAGAAGCTTAAATTGTGGGAAATATAATGTTTTCGGTGGACTTCGCTCAACTTGACAACCCACCACGTAAGAGACACTCTGACCCCGGAAACAAAACATTGTACTCTGGTGTGGTGCGTGTGTTCTGGGAGGCGCACTAAACTAGCTTAGCAGGAAAACTACAGCAGCAGCACACACGCTACAAACTCTCCCTGCAGCGTTTGGGCAGCTGTTCCCTACTGATTCAAACAGGGCTAAAGCAATCGCCACACAATCCCCATTTCTCCAGACCATAATTCTTGCTTTGTTAAAGAAAACAAAAGCCCAAACAGAATCAAAAGTCCGACTCTAACCCCGCGCAAGACGGGATGCTTCGTCATTAACGGACGTTGCATATTGTCAAAATCAACATAATTAACACAATGACAAGAGCAAACTCACAAGAACCAGTCACATATATTTATATGACAACAAAGCATGACACATCAATTTAGCAAACCTGCGGCGCTAAAACACATATTCCACCGCACACTGAAGAGCACGAGCCATTCAAATATTATTCCCATCAGAGGGAACAATATTAACCATATCATAAAAACGACACCATAGACAAAAGAACACAGTAGTAACGCTACTACAGATGTAAAAACAAAAGCAGTTCACTCACCAAAGCTGCTGTTCACTTAAAGACAAAGTCCATCCTCCTTTCTTTGATCACAAAGAGTTTAATGACGCGGTTGTACAGAACATCGGTGTGGTTCAGTTACAGCCAGAGTCCTCAGAGTTGTAGATCCACTCGGGTCTCTCCAAAAGTTTTCAAAAGCACCGTAGCTTGTAAGTGTCCTGTCGTGCTAAGGTGCCTTGGTTAGCCGCCTCAGGTTAGCGTAGCGTAGCTCCAAACAGCTCCAAACAGCTCCAAACACCAAGATGCTCAGTTGCAAATAAAACGCATTCTTAGCCATAAAATGTGCAACACTTCTCCGACGCTGTCAGAAAGGAATACCGTTCGTACAAATCCTTTTCCTGGCTGGGTCAGGGCTGCTAGCTGTTGGGTTGGCCGACCCTTTCTTACGATGTCCAGCTTTTCTGGAAATGTCCTTCTTGAGAAATCTGTTTTTCGTCCTTCAGCCATTGAGTGTTAAAAAAACAAAGCTAGGTTAAAACATTTTTTACAATCTACTCCAAGCAAAATAATAAAAATGTCATGTCAATGTCATAACTTCTTACATATCTTTCAACTTGAACTCTTACTACTACTACTACTAAGTTCTGCTTGCTGCTTCAGCTTCACAATGGTCACGCTAGCCCACTGACCAATCATGGCGCACGTTAATGCTGAGCTGCTCGTTAATGCTGACGTACTTGTAGGCTACCTCGGTAGCTCTGGCACATCAAAGAATACACCCAACATGTCAAACTACAGATCTGATTGGTTGAAGACTATGACAATCAACAATATCGTCCCCATATACTTTAATCTGCAAAGGCTTTCTAGCGGACATCGGGCCTCTCTTCTTACCTAGAGACACAGAGGTGAAATCTGATTGGATAAAAGCTCTACTTAAAACAAGCTGCACTGGAAGCAGAGCAACTGAGGAAGACAGTAGCTGTGCAATGAGAAAATAAGCTAATGGGAAAAATTAGTATAATACATGTAATGTATTTGTGAAAAAATATTAAATTATAAAATAGCTATAATTTTGTGATTCTGTTTAGGCCAATAGAGAAAGCTTTGCTGGCCCTGACGGCCCACCACTGCTGTAATTCATATATAACACACGTTATTGTGAGCCAGGATGCACAGGGCTGTCGCAGAGGAGGTCGGGGGATGTGGTATAAATAGTGACCAAGTCCTCATAGGGAGGAAATTGGGGTGGATGGACAGGTCAACAAACATAGGACTTTAACTCAGTAGACTACTGTTCATGTCTTGTGTGAAAACAAAAGTCAATGTGACTTGGAATAAAAATGACTTTGTAAGATATTATACTAACTGTTTAATGAGGATACGTTAAATTTCTCTTCCTCCCAGTATAAAACAGTACACTGATCAAGTACAGTAACGTGACCTGAGGTCAGTTTTGACCGCTTTAGGTTTTGGAATGTCTATGATAAGGATACTAGTACCACTTTCAGTGTTGCATCTTTCAAAAGCTTATATCTTGAATATGCAACATGTTCATATAGAGGGCTAATTACTCAGTTGCCAGAAACGTATTGCATTATACTGAGAGGTGCCTCTGTTATTTCAATTTCAAAGCCCTCAGAGGGCTTAACAATCTGTACAGCATACGACATTCTCTGTCCTTGGACCCTCGCATCAGATAAGGAAAAACTCCCTGAATAAAAAACTTTTAACTGGGGGGGAAAGGAAGAAACTTCAGGGAGAACAACTGAGGAGTGAAACCTCTCCCAGGATCAGCAGAAGTTCAATAGATGGTTTGTGTACAGAATGAACAACATGATCAAATTACTACATAGTCAATCCATATGGCAGAAATGATACATATGATGAGAGTAGTAACAGCAATAGTAGCAGTAATAATAGCAGAATTAATAATAGAAAAATGATTACTAATACTAATAACAGCAGCAGTGGATATAATACAATGATAATAAAGCAGGAATCCTAATAGAAATGTGACTAATTTCTTCGAGGAAGCAATTATGTTAGTAACATGTATTAATGGAACATGAATACATACAGATAGAGAGGGAGAGGAGCTCAGTGTATCAGAGGAAGTCCCCCGGTAGTCTAGGCCTATAGCAGTGTATCTAGGGGCTGGTCCAAGGCAAGCCTGAGCCCGCCCTAAGCGTTTTTTTAAAGAGGAATGTCTTAAGCCTACACTTAAATGTGGGGAGGGTGTCTGCCCCCCGGTCTTAAACTGGAAGATGGCTCCCATTCTACTTTTGGGGACTCTAGAAACCAAAAGTAACCCCGCATTCTGGGAGCGCAGCTCTTAGTGGAGTAATAGGGTACTATGAGCTCCATAAGATATGATGGTGCCTGACCCTTTAGGGCTTTCTAGGTGAGGATAAAGGAGTTTAAATTATATTCTGGATTTTACAGGGAGCCAGAACAGAGAAGCTAATACGTGAGTAATCTCTTTTCTTTGTTTAGCAGCCTGATAATGGGGATTTCTTTGCAATGTTACGTAGGTGATAAAGGCAGTCCTTATTATTTACGGCGGAGTTGGAGGCCAGGGTAATGCCAGAGCACCTATATCATTAGATCATTTATTTCGGAGGTGTTCAGAGCCAAGAACCATGTGGAACTTGTGAAGGAGTCATCGTTTACATGTTCAAACTGGGATTGAGCTGATAAATAGGATTCAAACCAACGTAGTGTGGTTCCTTTTTAGCCTACCCTCACGATACGAATAAAAAACCAACAGCTGAACATGGAGGACTGTTGTATTAGACTGCATTAGTTTTAGGTAGCAGGGTAAACTATTTAGACTTACTTAGTACTTCTACTGTTCCCCTGACCTCTGACAGACCCACATAAGTACCATTTTATTTGTATCTTTCTCGACAAAATGCATTCTTGGGAACAAATAAACTATGTGAATAAATCTAAGCATGTTTTGTATCTGCCAGAGTAATGTTTTTTTTTTACTTTGGAACGTTCTACACAATACACACTTCACATTTATTTTAAAGAGCACCTCACCAGTTTAGTAAAAATCTGTGCATTCTAAATATCCATACTACCCTACTCTTTAGTATGCCAGGAAACGCCAGCATGCTTTTCTGGTTATTCTGACCCACAATCCTCTGTGCAACAGATAGCAACAGGGTCAAAGTTCAAAATGCAACGTTATGAAGAAGTAGGGTACACCCAAGTCTCTTATTTGTCATTTCCTCCCTCCTCGCATGGCCTCCCCATGCAGCCCTGGTGGGAGGGACTAAGACGCAAGGAAAGGAGGCAAGTAAACGAGGATGCAATTAAGAGACTTAATGAGTAGTATGTAGTATGAGTAGTATGTCCCATAGAGTGGGCTATATACTTTGTAAGGGCATCTGCATATGTACAAAAAGGGAAAAGGAAACGCTTCGGAATGCAGTGAAAATGTGTTGCAGCGAGGAGGGCGGATGGTTTAACGAGGGCGGAGTCTAACAGTTAAAAACACATTTCCTACATTGCAAAAGTCGAATAACCGCCATATCCCTATCTTACAAGAACTTTGGAACTGACCTTCATGCAGTTTTTTTTCTTTTTTGAACATTTCTGAACATTACTCTCTGCACACAGACGAGCGTCAGATCGTATGTGCTGCTCTGCTGTCACCTCTGTTCAGTTTTCACAACATCTGGCTTTTGTCTCTCTTTCTTTCTTAAACCCTCTCTCTCTCGTGCACAGCGGGGATGTCCGGGTCCAGCGGGATCTTGATAAAAGGGGGTAAAGTTGTGAACGAGGACTGCTCCGTGATCAGCGACGTCTACATCGAGAATGGGAAAATAGTGGAAGTGGGACTGAACCTTCAGATCCCGGCGGGAGTGCGAGTCATCGATGCCACCGATAAACTGGTGATCCCGGGCGGCATCGACACGCACACACACATGGAGCTGGCGTTCATGGGCACCAAGGCTGTGGACGACTTCTACATCGGAACCAAGGTGAACATATTAGTTATTGACACTGTATAAAATCGATGAGGGACAAAAGCAGGGGTTCCATCACACGTTCACGTGCGTCACGGTAATGACGTTAAGCGGCGCTGCCTTCACAGTAATCCGCTGTTCAAATGTTCACTACCTTTTAGTTTGACTTCTTATAATTCATTTTCTCCAATATACATTTATTTATTTATTTTACCTTACAAAGCCGGAACCGCTTACAATGATCATAACAGTAGCAATCATCGGTGTCATATTCATCCAGTATTATCATCAAGTTTCATTTATTGCATCAAAATATTCCAAAAGTAAAAAAGACTCATTCGGCATAATGACCCATTTAAGAAAAGTAATGTATATCATAATATTGGATTGTAATTATTGATGCATTATCATGGTCATCACTTTATTATTGTAACTGTACTACTTAATGCAGTGCTGGGTAGATTGTGAGTGACTGCCCAGGGATCATTCAAGTCTCATTTTTCATACTTTTTGTTCATTATATTTTGTTTTGTCAATCTGAACCTGCAAATTGAATTACCTAGCAGCTAAAGTTGTCAAGTAAATATATGCAATATGCAATATTTGCATCTGAATTGAACGGTAGAAGTATGAGGTAGTAGAAATTGGAGATACCTCAAAATTGTACTGCGCAGTACTTGAGTAAATTTGCTTAATTACTTTCCATCAGTGCACAACACAATATCCTGACTATCTAAGAATGTATCGAATTTGCTGTCACCGTTGGTAAACACCCGGATGACATGTACTGATGCACCAAAGGTGTAGGATTCATTTGTGGTATTGGCATTCAATTTGCACCTTTTTTTTAATTGTTTGAAGTATATTAAATTAACTTGTGCAAAATTAGATTCCATTTTATTATAATGCTGTATTTATCTTCGACTTGACGCGCATGTTGGTGTTTTATTTTGAAGGCTGTGATCAGGTGCACACACATAATCTGGAAGGTGTGAAAATATATTTCCAAATACAGAACCATGAATAAACATTCGGTATTACTTTACTCCAGTGTTCCTCATGTTTCTGTCCACACCTGGCACTGTGCAGTTCAACAGGCTGCTAAACAACTAAGTCATAATACATCAAATACCAACTAGCAGTTTGTGTCAGTTTTGTATAACACTGAGTGAACTACACGTTACAGTCTTAATAACGGTGTACATACAGAATTTAGCCTAAGCTTAACATTGGCAGTGTGTGTGTGAATGTTAATCTTTAACTGGCATCCTTTTAATGCGTGTGTTTCACCAGGCCGCCCTAGCAGGAGGGACAACAATGATCCTGGACTTTGTCATCCCTCATAGGGGCAAGTCTCTCCTGGAGGCCTACGACTGCTGGCGAAAGACAGCTGACCCCAAAGTTTGCTGCGACTACTCGCTGCATGTCGCCGTCACATGGTGGAGCGACGAGGTGAATCATTGTTAATAGATACAAAAAAATGTAAAAAAAGCAAAACATTCTTTTGGCAAAGTGTTAGCTTACAAGTATGTTTGCCAATCCCAAAATAGAATCGCACCGATTCTATCGCACAGACACAAGTGTCTGCTGTAGAATATAAATGTCAAATAGGACTTGTGTTCTGTTTAAGGCACAATGTTCCTGAATGTTTACCCCTTTTTCAGAGGGGCACTATAAATATAGAAGCAATGTTACTCTATTCCTCCATGTCAACCCTTTTCTTCTCCAGGTCAAAGAAGAGATGCAGACGCTCACCAAAGAGAAGGGAGTCAATTCCTTTAAGATGTTTATGGCCTACAAAGACGTGTTCATGCTGCAGGACTCTGAGCTGTACGCTGCCTTCTCCCACTGTAAGGAGGTCGGAGCCATAGCTCAGGTGCATGCCGAGAACGGAGACCTGATCGCAGAGGTTCGTACAGTGTGAACTTGAAGATGGAAGATGGAACTTGTATTGAAGAGCAGCTATGGAGTTTGTTTGTTTGTTTCCCATTTTCGCTTATGTACGTGATTTCCACTCTCCCTGCCAGATAATGTTTTTTAT
The DNA here is from genome assembly GCF_910591455.1 of Pholis gunnellus. Classification (NCBI taxonomy): domain Eukaryota; kingdom Metazoa; phylum Chordata; class Actinopteri; order Perciformes; family Pholidae; genus Pholis; species Pholis gunnellus. Next base: position 6,198,943 of record NC_136534.1, read on the forward strand.
AGTGAAAATAATGTGTTAGTAAGGAGTGCAACAAATAATGAAGCTACTCAACACTTTTCACATTCACCCATAATAGTGATAGTTTCCATTTTTTTTATTCTAAGCTAAAAGCAAAATGTTTAACTACGCTCCAGATGGTTCAAAGTCCACTGACACTGTCTGTCGTAGCAATGAGAGCAAATCAAAGGTTGGTTATGGAAAACAATGTGATGTAACACCAAAGGCAAATTTTGCCCCGTCCATACTCCACTTCAGAAAATTTTTAACCCGAAGAATTCCGGATTGTCCCAAGAATATGTCGTTTTCACCACAGGTAGTTTGATAAGTCACATCCGGTAAAGCACCAGTGTAATTAGATGGTCCATTTAGAAGTGCTGGCTCCAGGGCCTCTTTTTCTGCTTTGAAAAAGTCAGAATGCCATGTCATGACAACAATTCACCACTAGGCAGCAGCAAAGGCCAGAAGAGTGAACGCGAGTGGGCCTCTTGTGGTTGGGAACATATGATTACTGCGTTAAAGGTGTGGTAAACATGACTTTGTGTTGTTAACCCAAATGATCTGTTCTTTGACCACTCCAAAAAAAACAGTCCGTGACTTTTTCTAACTTCATGAGAATTGCTTGAGAAAATAATGCATGACATCTGTTTTTGTTCTCCAGCTGTAAAACATGGTTGAATACAGCTGATTTTATTTATATTCTCTACATCTGTTATTGGTGCTGACTGTACTTTTAATGCAGCACAACTCCTTCTCAATGCCTAATAGATATTAATATTTCTTATTGTTTTAGTTTTACAGCAGTTTGTTCATAGAAGGCCTAAGTGGGTTATTCATTGTCAAAGTAAATTAATATATATTGGTCCATGCGTAGCACATACAACATATAAAACATGAAATATTCCCTTTGTTGTTGCTTTGTTGTCATTTCCGCATTCGATCACTTTCACAAAATCTGCAAACCCAGTTTGTGACAAAGGGAAGCGCCACCAATTTAATACATCTCTACATATTAGATTTTTAAAAAGGTCAGAAGAAAAGTGAAACAAATATTTAAAATAGATTTTAGAATCATCATCATTTATACATCGTTGGACAAGGAAGATCATTTCTAACACAAGGGTTCACATGTTATAAAGCACCGCTCTGAGTTGTCAGTTCATGTTTTCACATGCTCCTTTATATATAATATATAATATTAGTTTAGTTAGAGTTGGTCAGATACTGCGCTGTTGTCATCCTCTCATCTCCAATAACCTTTAATCTGCCTCGTTGTCTCCGTCCCCGCTGGGACTCGGCAGGGTGCTAAGAAGATGCTGTCTCTGGGCATCACGGGGCCAGAGGGCCATGAGCTGTGTCGGCCGGAGGAGGTGGAGGCCGAGGCCACCCAGCGAGCCATCACCATCGCACACGCTGTCAACTGCCCGCTGTACGTGGTCCATGTCATGAGCAAATCTGCCGCCAAGGTGGTGTCTAGTGCACGCAGAGATGGTGAGTGTGCTGCCCCCTGTTGTTGAAATAGGGCAAGGTTTGAGAGATGGTGGTCTTTTTAAAGCCAGAACCAATATCAGTATTCATGTTTGGTATAAATATTTATTGTCTTGAATTTTTTCAAAGAAAAAACAAAACATAAAAGTTATTCAATGTGTCCACGTGATTTTTTTTTCACGGTGGAAAAACCTCTGAAGCAGCAATTTAACTAACTTTTCGTCTTCTTCAGCAGGTGGTGTCGTCATGTGTCGTCATGTGACCGCTGAAACAGTACAAAGAGAAACGTCTTGTTTTTTTTTGTCCTCTCTCTACAGGGCGTGTGGTGTTCGGGGAGCCCATTGCAGCTGGACTGGGCACCGACGGCACTCACTGCTGGCACAAAGACTGGGCCCATGCTGCTAGCTTTGTCATGGGTCCTCCCCTCAGACCTGACCCCAGCACCCCTGGGTACCTCATGGACCTACTGGCCAAGTAGGTGGAACTGACAGTTTAGCAACCAGCCGTGTCATCGCAGATTAGTGCGCTTTGTAACTTAGCGTGTATGCTTTGGAGCAATTGTTGTTTGTGTTTTGAGGACAGGAGGGTGAAGATGCTGAAGCTGACAAGTATGGCTGTTATGTATTTGCTCTGTATTGCTTATTCATTCATTAGTCATTCACCCATACATATATTTATCCATCAAACGTGCTAGTGATGATCTCAGTGTGACGGGGACGGACAACTGCACCTTCTCTGTGTGCCAGAAGGCTCTCGGCAAAGACGACTTCACCAAGATCCCAAACGGAGTGAACGGAGTGGAGGACAGGATGTCTGTGATCTGGGAGAAAGGAGTGGTGTGTACTGATGATGTGAATGCTCTCATTCTGACATTGTTCAGCACTGAAACAGCAGGAGTGATGTGGCAGTGGGCTGATAAAGAGATACATACATTTAGACACATTACCAGATTCTAAGGCTCCTACGAGGGCCCTTTTACTTATTTTATTTTTACGTTTATTGTACATTTGTAAACCCTACTGGGCTATCATCATCAAATGTAATGTTTGGCTAAGAGTGTACACTCTTTTAACACTAATAATTATACTTTTCTCATTTTATTTGAGCTGAAATATCAAGCATAAACAGTTTTTTCTACAATACAAACAGAAAAAAGGCTGAAAGCTCTCGGAGCTGCAGATCGCTGCACAAAGCCGACGTTGCATTTTCTCACAGTTGTTGTGAAGCCCGGCTGCCCCAAGGCCGCTTGGAAGATTTACCACATTCCACAGCGCTCACAAATCACACAGTAGATGATATTTTGGCAGAAAGGAGTTGCTTGCTGCTGCAGTTAAGCACTGACCTTTTGCCTGCTAATTCTGTATTTTGTTGTCATCCACCGTGGGGCCCCTTTCACTCGAACCGGCCTCTTTGTGCTCCCCCCCCCCCCCCCCCCCCCCCCCCCCCCCCCTCAGCACAGTGGCAAAATGGACGAGAATCGATTTGTAGCCGTCACCAGCAGCAACGCAGCAAAAATCTTCAACTTCTACCCGCAGAAAGGCCGCGTCGCCAAGAACTCGGATGCCGACGTGGTTATATGGGACCCTAAGATGACAAGGTGAGGACCCCGACTCTTAGCCATCAAGCGGAGGGGGGGGGGGGCTTTTGAAATGGAGCAGGAAAAGGAACACGCTGTGTGTACAGTTTCAAATGTGTTCGACTCCAAAGCGCATTGTGAATGCTCTCTTATCTCTCAGCATGAAGTGAAACATTTCTTTCAGCGCTATCAGCAGCTCCTGCAGATGCAGACTGCAGATGGTGCTGCTGAAACATTGGGCAGACTTGAAAGCACGTCTCCGGGGTGTCAAGCATTGGCTTGAATAAGATAAAGTTTACAAAGTTTAGTAGTAAAGCATGCATGCTATAGATACAGGCAACTAAAAAGAGAAGCGATGTATCTTTTATCTTGTGCCACCTCAACACACACACACACACACACACACACACACACACACCACGTAAGCCGATTGTGCTCTATCCAGAAGTCAGGGTATGTCATCACTTATCTACAGCTGCGACACAATTTAAATATGAATGACATTCATCAGTCGGTTAAAAAAATAAAAATAAAGTCTGTCGGAATGACATTTCCTGTTTTTTGTGGGTTTTTTGGAAGGATTTTGAACACTTGCTTCAGCTCGATGCACACAGCATCAGTGGGATGATGCTGATGGGTCATGGTGAGGATCTTAAAGATGACGAATATTTCACGTGGGAGCTAAACCAATTGTCATAGAAGAGAACACGCAGCATTAAGGCTATTTTCAGTAAGCAGCTCAGAATATCACAAGGCTGCGTCTTTCCATTTTCTTATTGTTCAATCCAGATGTGGAGCGGAGGACAGTTTGCTGTCCTGCGGAGCACATCACGCACAGATGCAGGCAACGGAGGACAGTTTGCGTTCCAGTAGCTCGTGAACTGTGGCACACCAGGTCTTATATAACCCAGAATGCACTGCACTGCTCTTGTTTGCTGCAGAATCTGGGCTCAGCCCCTGGGGGGAAGTCACTAACCGCTGATGTGAATTGGAGAAGAACACATTACATACTGGTGTAATTTGCTGTAGATTAATTCACTGGCAACAAAAACAATCTTGTGTGAGACCTATACAATTCCTGCTGTGGAGGAGTTCTCAGTTTTTGGATCATCTCAGGCCCGTCACCTGCTCGGGTGTGTGCGTGCTCTGTCTTCACCGTGCGTGCGTGTCTGCGGACGTCGCGATGCCTTTTCAAGCATGACGGCGCCTCGTGTTTGATCGCCGCGGCCGCGAATTCATCTGTGAAACTTCGTAATGACTTGCCCTCGGCGTGAGTGTCGCTTCATAGCATAACATCCGGACCAGGGGCCACAAACGGTTGCGTAACCAGGAACGCCTAAAGGAAGTTCATCCGATGGCCTTGTGTGTCTCATAATTGCTGCTACTTGGATAATGAGGACACATCTTGTTTTTGTCAGTGCACACGTGGCATGGTGTCTGGCTCTACAAGTCAACGGGAAATGTGTGAAAAGAGGGGGGGAAGCAGTGCTCTCTGGGAAAAAAAAGGAAAAAGATATTTCAATGTGTTTCATGCAACTGGCTGAGTTATTTCACTGTTCTCCGCTGATTTAGTCTTTTCATTTAGATGTGATTTATTTCTCAGACATCATCAATCTGTACAGTGCAGAGCGTTTGATTATTTTAATGTGAAGTGTTTTAATGGGCTTTCCGTCTGAGAGATTTATTATTTCCCAAAAAGCCCTTCCACCACCCTGATGAGAAGGTGCATTAAGTTACTACTGCTGTTAGTAACTACATGCAGCGAGGGAAGGTTCTGTACTTAAAAATGTATCGCATGATTCACGAGTTGGATCACAAGTTGTGTGAGAAAGTGGTAGCAGAGAGATATCAACCGACTCTGCAGCACCACAGAGACGTTTTGTGTCTTTCAGCTCGTTCTTTTGTTTTTGAGCTCAGTGACGTCTCAGTTTTGGTTCAATCGCTGCTTTTGGCGGGTTTTTTCGGGCGCAGTCGGAAACAGTTTGCGGCACTCTGAAAAGTCCATCAGAGCTCAAAGCAGAGTGCATATTGGACTTTGATTTAAATCTGTCAAATGGACAGAAACGCAACGTGTATCTGCTGGATGTGCGGTAACTATTTGCTAACACATTGAAATGTAGTTAAGTAGAAGTACATGTAGCATGATAATACACAATGACAGTACAAACACCACATAACGCTGTATTTGGTTACATTGAAGATCGTTACATGGCTGCATGTGGTTGGAGCGGGATCATAGCAGTCGCATGGTGCAGTTCAGTTAAAAGTATTGAATTATGAACTTTACATAAATCTTGAATACATTAACTATGAGTGCTTTCAGATAAATCATTTACATCATTTTATTCATTTCTGCCTATAAACTCTATCACAGCCATGCTAAATATGTAGCAAAAGTTTTAAATAATTCAGTTCATTGCTTGTTGCTGCACAGTGTCTGCAGTAACTCGATGCTGTGTGTGAGTACATCTTGGCAGATTAGAACAGAATGCATTACGTTTTCAACAAGGTTTGCATGCGATGAAGACATTTAGTTCCAAAATAATTGAAAATGTACATGTAGTTGTGTCTTTGTGTCTTGGCAGGAGGATATCAGCCAAGACACACCACCAGGCCGTGGACTACAACATCTTCGAGGGCATGGAGTGCCACGGTGTCGCTGTCGTCACCATCTCCAGGGGCAAAGTGGTCTATGAGGATGGGCGGCTGCAGGTGTCAGCAGGACACGGCAGATTCATCCACAGGAAGCCCTTCTCTGAATTTGTTTACAAAAGAATCAGGCAAAGGGATCAGGTCAGTCAATCCCCACGACCTTTATGAGTAGAAAAGAATACCCCAGCTCGTAAAAGACTGTCTGTGCTACTGTAACCCTAAAAACCCACCATACACTACCTGCTCAGCACCAAACAGCAGACGGACAAAGTTGACTAGCTGGTGAATGGAGTGGAGCATTTAGCTCCTCGGGAGCCACACATTTCCCTCAGGAGTTGGCGGAGACCAAAAACCGAGCTAAAACACAGGAACTACTGGACTTGCTTTTGCCAGACTAGAAATGAAATAACAAAATAAATGCTAATGCTGCTGTGCTGGATGCATGCTGGATGCATGGTGAACTTGCTAACAAGATTTATGTTTAATTTAAGCAAATCCTGATGAGTTCCTGTACACAAAGGTCACGTAACCTTTCTCTCTCTGCTTTGTATTTGGTCTGCAGGTGGGGACACCTACAGCTGTGATCAGAAAGCCCTATGAAGGCAAAGTCATTTCTATATGAACAACTGGCCCAGAACCTGGAAGGCAAGACATTTCTGCAAGTCATACATACATTATTCAGCCATCAGCCTTCAGCCAAATCACTGTGTGCAGTAAAGGTGGTCGCTGTGTTTAGGTCAGCAACAGGTCAATGCTCTGTTGGCAGATACTACCACTGTTATATTTGTTCAACTGTGTGAGGTTCTGCTGCTGAAAAGTAGATGTGCTCCAACATACATTATGGAATCAAGTAATTCACTGCAAGGAATGAAAATAGGGCTTATGCATGATTCCATGGTAGAGAAATATGGTGTGATTTGAAAAAGGGATCTTTCATCACTTTGTGCATTGTGTCTTAAAACTGGCTTTAGTTGTGAATGTGCCTGAGTTTTTTTTATTGTCGAAATTTCTCCCATTTTCCTTAATGTTTGTTGTTATTGGTAACCCAAAAGCATCCTTCCCTTTGATGAACTATTCATTAAAATGATTCACTTCGTTGACCCAGATTGACTCTGTTTTTGCATATTCAGCAGGTTCGCACACTATCAAATGCACTCTAACTATGCCCATGTATGGACTGCATTCCTTCCTTCCCATGGTACAACAAACAAAAAAAAAAGGTCTGCGGCTGTCACCGAGCATCATGTGGCAGCTTCCTATTGGGCTGGCATGCTGGCGTGGTTTTTTGCCACAGGGCCAGTTGAGACATAATGTGAGCTTATCATGTAGCCACACGGGTCAGTGGCAGCGTGTGAGTCACAGAAGGCCTACTCATCCTTGAGCTGTACCACTTCCTTCCTCTTGTCTCTGACAGTGGAAGGGGCGGTGTGGGATTATACAGTCGACAATGAATAGCTCTGAAAATGTGCCTTACATGGAGTTCAATAAAGTAAATAAGAAGAGAAAATACACACTGCTTATTTATGTTGACTCAACTTTTTTGAAATTGAGGAAAAGTAAGTGTCTTAACCATTTTAGCAGAGTTGGACAAACTATTATTTTAAACCGGAATAGGTCATTGCCTTTTCTTTGTTTATTAAATTAGGCCACATATGAGATTGAGAACGCACTATTGTGTTTTTACATCACAGCGTGCTCTGCAATCTCTGGTCCCGCTCATCAGGAGCAGTTTCAGGTTAAAGTTACTGATACAATTTAATACTGATATAATTTAATACTGATATATATTGAGAGAGAGATTTTGTTTTTTGGACACATTCTTGAATCTTTGGCCTTCAACCTGGTTATATATTGTGATGTCTACTCCATACATTGGGGAGGATTTGACCAAGCATGCACATGACACCACTCATGGTCTGACCACATTCACAATGAACTGACATAACTGCTTGTATAACAGAAATGGAAATGTGGAAACAGTGCAGGTATTGTAATGTAAAACACAATAACACCAGTAACAATGCAGGAACACATACAACAAACAGACTCTTGTCCATGATTGCCCTGGTGCATTCTGGGAGGTTCCTCCTACACACCTAGTGTCAGGATATTTCAATATAAACTTATACAAACTATTCATTTTAGATAGATTGCCAATTTCATTTAAATCAAATAACGTGGATTGTATTTAAAAACCTGATACAACAAGAATAAATACAGAATAAATGACCAAGTTATTTTATTAAACATGTAAGAGAAATGTATATACATCTAACGGCTGTGAGATGTTAATGAACAGCGACGGTGCATCAGTGGAAAGAGGACAGTGCTGTTCGCTGCACATGTAGGGGACATCTGTCTTACATTATGGAAGCAAACATCGCTGTTCTACTCTGCAGAGGAGCATTCCACATGGAGGTAAAATAAAGAAGCCTGTCACTGTGTTGTAGCTTATTAGAATCTTATCTATTATCTATTGTGTAAGACAGACACTGTGGAGCACTCATGAATAATAGGATTCACTGCTAGCATCACAAATCCATGATTAACTCCAACTAGCCTACATTAATGTTGTTTATGTATGATTCATATATTTGATTGGTTGGCAGTACTGTGGTATCAATCCTAAATGTTTACAGTATGTCCGGTTATGTCGATGATCACAGTACACGCAGGGATAGATTCATCATAGAATAATGTCATCTGCCTTGTTATGTAATGAACATGATGTCATGTCTGACAAATAAATGAACATATCTAGTTGCTGAGTGCTCATTGGAGCTACTCTGAATTGATTTATAATTATAATAATTATTAGGTAATTGGTGGGCAATTGTTTGTGTGAAAGGGTTTGTATAAAGCATCTATCGACTACTCTCCATGGTTACCAGAATTGTCAATTGGCAGATTGGCCAGTTGCTGAATAACAATGACACAGTACAGGTAGAGTCAAGTGATGGAGCACAGTGCTTGAGCAACACGTATTTATTGTTTAATATTCCATGGAATATAAAAAAGTATCTGAAAAAATATATTTACACAACACACACACACACACACACACACTAATATAATGCAAAGATATCCGAAAGGACACGTTTGAAGTCCCTGAGTTGTTTTCATTCCAGTTACAAGGTGCATAGTGCCGGAAACCAGTCTTTAGTTCAGAGTTGGTATTAAAAACCTTTAAATGGTTGTTCAATTTGCAAACAGTATATCTCCATAATCCATTGTGTATAGTGGAGGCATAACATACTGTACCTGTTAGAGTTCCACTATTAGTATAGATCAGAGTGTGAACATCAAACGTGGTGCTCTGGAGAGACATTGCAATGGTCAGTTGAAAGATAAATATTAATATTATGTATGCATAAACAACAGACGGCCTATTATTGATCCATGTGGGACACTTTTATCAACCACCTGGGGACTTGATTTAAAACCATCTACAACAACAGTCTCAGCCTGAAAGACTCAATTTCAATCATCAAAAATAATGGAAAGCAGCTTATTTAACGGAGTATTATACTGTAATCAACAGTATCAAAATGCCTTGATCAGATCTACAAACAGTGCGGCACAGTGTTGCAGTTGCAGCGGTCATTGGATCAGGTCTTCACCCTGACTGCTGTATCTGAAGGACCTTATTTATCATCTCGAGAAAGGCTCGCTGAGAGTTGATCAGTGCTTCTCGGACGGACAGGACAGCTATAGATTAAATATTAGATTATAGATTAATAATAGATCATTAGATATAAACTGGTAGTGTTAAGTCACAAGTGTCAGCTTCTTTGTTCAATGAGGTAAAAGTTGATTTAAAGCAATGATGTAGAATCCGTTGTTCAAGGAGGGGGACCTTATGTTTTCTTATCATAGAATAGAGAAAACATGCAACTGAAAGAATAGCTTCTTCACGCGACACTTTGCGGATCCCCTTTGGGCCTGAAGAGCAGCGGGCACCAGAAATGTGGCTGAAAAGAGAAGACAAACACCGTTAAGCACTACCCGAAGAGGTTTACAAACGTAACCAGCGACGGACAGTAATGAATACCTTTAAATAGAGTGACGTGAGGCTACGGTTGTCTTTCCCCTTCCTCTTTTTGCATCTCTTCCTCAGGATTTTGGCGTGCAGGTACTCCACTCTCTCCTCCGCGGCGCTGGGGAAGAACCGCTCGCAGACCATCAGCCTGAGCTGGCCCACTTTGGCAGCCATCAGAGCCATGATGAACAAGGTGAGCAGGATGGCAGCCAGAGGAACTATGGAGTTGTAGAGCAGCAGCTTGGGTTTAGGAAGGCATTTCTTCTCAAACAGGGTCACGGAGTAGGAGAAGTCTTTTTGATGGTTTTCCTCACCAAGCGGTATGCCTATTAGAGTCACAATCCCCTGAGAGGACACAAGAATTCATATTCAGCAGCTGCCGGACTGCATGGGACAAATACTGTAAATGCAGAAACGTATCAGAAGTTCTCTCACAAACTTACTTACTTTGATGCTCACTAATAACGGGACGTGGAACGGTTCTAGCTCTGATAGCTGTCTTGTCACAATATCGACAAAGCAGTACAATAAGGCATCCACAGTTATGAACAGGACCCAAGCCATAAAATGGGAGACAACCGGAACACCAAATTTCAGCATGGCTCGCCCCTCTCTGGTGGTGGGACGGGCCCAGGGGACGGCGGCGTACAGCTTCTCCTCCTCTGGCGTGAGGGGGAGGACGTGGGGCTTTCCTTCCATCTTCCGCCTCTCGTCGAAACCAACAAACGTGCTGCTCATGAAGCGGTTTTGGTATTTGGCGTCACCGCAGTATTTCTTCACGTGCAGTGCTATGAACAGCATGAGCACGAGGAAGCTGATGGCAGGAAACATCCTATCGGTCACAGAGGAGACCGTGCTCACGAGGGCCTGGACATACTTCACGGTGTCGTTCAGCTTCTGCTCTGCTTCACTGAGTTTCCACCGGAATTCTTCTGATTCCAGTCTGGGCGACACCTTGAGTTGGGAGTCGAGGTTCACCACCCCTAAGTCTGTAACTCCCTTGAGCATGTTTCCCAGCCACTTCAACATCTCCACATAGTTACTGAACGGAGCGACGATGGCTGCTGTCTTTGCCTTTAGGTTGCAAATCATGCTCCGCACCAGGCCTGTGGTGTTCTCCAAGGTGTTGCGGATATTTCTAAGGACCACCAAACTGGTCCCAGCGGTCAGGAGCAGGTTCCGACTCTTCTTCATGAAAATGGAGATCACAAATAGAATCCCCAAGCACCTTACTCTCTTTGATAGGAAGAGGGCGACCGTCAGTAGTGCTTCAACGCAGACGGCAATCCCTCCGGCCACTGCCAGCTCATAGTTGAGGGTGAAGAGGAGGTACAGGAGGAGCAGGGAGCTGAGCAGGAGGCTGGAGAAGCTACATGTGAGGAGGAGGATGAGGGTTCTTCGAACGCCATCCCTGTTACCGGTTGTGAAAACATCTACAGCCAGATAACCAACATCCTCGAGGCTCCGTTTTATTGCAATCAATGGAAATAGCATCCTGGACATCGAGGAAGAGTATGTGTGTGCGTGTGTGTGGGGGACCAACACTAGAGTACAACAGCCACATAAAAACAGAAACAGAGGTTACATGCAAAATATATACAACATTTAATGGTCAACTGTGTGGCTGAACGTTTCTGTCAAAATTCTATTCTGAAAAGATACATTTTGAATTTGAAAATGCTGGACATGTGATAGCAAATGTAATGAGATCATTAAGTACATACCTGCGCTGCAGAGCTTGACATCTATTCTTATGCATGCAGTTTGCAGGCTCCTTAAATACGGCTAAAACAGGAACTGTCGCCCCCCTCAAACCTCAGCCATTCGTCATTGTCAGTCATCCCTATTTTTTAACCAAAAGCAGAAGCAACCAGAGGGCTAATATGAGGCCGGAATATGACAGTGTGTGAGACTTTATTGAAGATCGCAAGGCTGTATGCCACTAATGGATGATTGAGTTTAGAATACTTGCTGCATATGCACCTTAAAGGGACAGTTAACCCAAAATCAAAAATACATGTTTTTGTTCCTATTGCCTGCAGTGCTATTAATCATTATAGATCATGTTGGTGAGTTGTCTAGTTTTTCAGATAAATTATCTGCAGAGATGTCTTCCTTCTCTCCAATATAATGGGACCATAGGGCACAAACGCCCAAAACTACATTTGAAAACCTCAACACTCTCTTTCCAGAGATCTTGACCTGGTTATTCAAAATAATCCACAGACCTTGTTGTGAGCAGTTTCATGTAGGAAATAGGGTTGAAAGAAAATAGTTCCTGCATGAAACTGCTCACAACAAGGACACCTTTTTAAAAGAAAGTACATTTTACTTCAGGTAATATATGATACATTGATTGAGAAACATTGTTGAAACACAAAAAGGGTTGTGCAGTAAAGCAAATTGTTCAAAGTAAAAAAATATATATGTTAATTTACTTTATATAATATATATGAAGTATCACAAATAAACAGTTTTTTTATCGCTTTTATACTTTTGAAGATAAATAAAAAATAAAATTCTTCCTCCAATAAACCCTGTGGATCTCAAGATTTCAAAATGTATCTAATATCTTGTATTATTATAATATCTTATAATGTTTGAAGATAGATACTCCAAGCTCTACTATAATAGATACTGTTAGCACTTGTAAGGATTTTATACAGAATCCTTTAATCTCGTAAACTAAGAGCCTGGAATTTGTTCCAGGCTGTGAAAAAGTAAAACAAAAACCCACAATTGTACACAACACTTTCTGGTGTCATCAAGGTAACGTGATATGTTGTTGCAAAGTTATGTCCCATTCGTATTTATACCATCAAGCCCCTAGCAGATTTGCACACTCAAGCATATTCAGGTGAGGTCAGTCAGGTCCCTGAGGGTTCAGGGTTTATTAAACAGGGCTACATAGGAATGCATGAGTTTGAACTCATAGAGCTGTATAGCTGTATCATAAGCTAACCAGGCCTCTCTGCACCTTAGTCAGAGTATATTCGTTTAAATTGAGCTATTGTAGGCACATTCCTAAAATCTATATTTTCGTAGACCCTCTCAAATTCACCTCCCATGCAACAGAGGTATAATCTGAAGATCCTGAACTAAAAGAGGAATTGAGAAGGGGGGCTACATATAGTATTCCATAAAAATGATCAAAAGATGCCATAGTATATGTCATGGTGAATCTCATAGTATAGTTATGAACTGTCTCGTAGTTTGATCAATTGAATTGAATGATGTTGATGTGAAATTACGATTTATTTCGTCAATACTGAGATCACAATTATTTAACACAATTACTTATTAACTTAACTTATTAACTTTGGAAACATCGCGCATTTAGAACATTTAGTCCACGTTTTAAAGTTAAATACATCAATCTGGTGCACTTTGAAAGCTGAACTAAAAGGCTAAATCTATGAAAAACATTGTGCTCTTGTAAACAATTTCTGCTATAATAATTAAATAAATGAATAAAAAACGTTCTGCTAAAATGCCAATATACAGTAACAGTATATTCTATATCCAAAATATATATAAAAAACCTTTCAGTTGTGCAGGCAAAAAAGACAAAAAAAATAAATCTATTCTGCAGCACTTAATAGGTTATAAATTAAGTGCTTTCCTCCTTTATGCAATTAGTAGTAGTGCTGGGCAACGATAAACATTTTTAATCTCGATTAATCGCATGGATGTTTTGCGATTAATCGCATTGTTATTGCAAAGTTCAATAATGAATTCAAAAGTAGTGTATTGCACACTTTTATTTGAAAAGTACTGCTATATGAACAATAACATTTGGTTTGCACACTTTAAACAAATAAGGTGCTTTTTAACAGCAGTATTCCCTTTACACAGTAGCAGTTATATTTATTGCACTGTCTGTGCTCAGTGTGCTGACTGTATGTGAAACGTGTTCCACTGCTGTGCAACAGGAATAAAATGTTTCAATGTCAGAGCATGTGAATGTATCTCTACTGTTGATCAATATAATTCTGTAACTCCGAGGTGATGATGGTTACCCAGCGAACAAAGAATAAAGACACTTTACGCACAATTTAGGTGTATTTTCCCTTTAACTCACGAGATGCAGGTAGCATGTTTTATACTTAATGTGAATATAATTCATACTTTGTTGGCATCTTATTCTGAAAACCGAATGTGAGTCTGAAGAAACCGGATGTTGTCTCACGTTAATCTTTCCGCTAACTTTCAAAGTCCTTCGCTCGCTCCCGATCTGTGCCGTTTGAATGCGTTTACAATGAATTTCAGCATATAGGTCACTAACATGTAAGTGTCTGCTGAGTTGAGCACGGAGATCTGAGTGTCTGCTGACTTTACCGCAGCGATGTCCAGTAGTCTCCATTCCTCCACCGCTGCCAGCGAGCAACGGACTTTCAAAATAAAAAGAAACGTGCTATAAATAATTGTTGGCGTTAATTAATGAATGCCTTGACGCGATAATAACGCGTTGACTTGCCCAGCACTAATAATAATAATACGAATGAGTTTGCAAATATATTGTGCAAAATTAACAAAATATTGGTGGGGACAATTATTTCCCAAACTTTGGTCGTGACTAGTCCCTATGGACCATATGCAAACCTACGCCCTTGATGGTGATGGCACAGCAAATAGTATGTTGAAAACGTCGTGAGGAGTCATAGTTTAGTACGTCAAAAAAATCACAGTACAGTATGTCGAATAAAGTCGAATAAAGTATGTTGAAAAAAGCCATGAAAAAGTCATCAATAATCATAGTTTAGTATTTCGAAAACTGACATAGTGTATGTTGAAAACATGTCATTATAGAACAGTGCGCAGGGATCCACACTAAATGTTTGCGTACGTTCAAAGGAGGAAACGCACGAGCTCCAAACAATATTCAGATTTATAAAACCTTGCATACGCTTCCAGTGTACAATTTCCTTTTATAAATCCTAAACCAACCTGTAAATGTGCAGAGCTGGTTCAGCCTCACATCCCGCCCTCTACATGCCCACATTCGACCATAAACGGTCGATGCAAAGCACCTCATGAGTGCTGATGCATAGAAATGAGCTGCTGATCATGAGGTCTTTATGGTGAATCACAGAGACGACCGAGCCACAGAAATCCAAGTGCTTGTGGATGAGATGATCCCTGAACACTCGTTCTCTCCCAATTCCTCCATTGACGCATCACCAGAGTATCTATCGTGCAGCATTACACATCACCAGTCTCACTGTAGTATTTATATGTTTACAGCAATCAGACTGATCACTTCCTAAATGATCACGACAGTCAGTGGTCTCCACATACCCTAGTATGATAGGTGAACGCAATTTATTTATTGATGTTTTCTTACGGCATTATGTGGTGAAGGTTGGCCATGAGGTGATGGAGACGGTGTGTGGCATCACCATGGTTACTCCTCTGCTGCAGAGAGCTGATACTCTCATCAGACAGCTGTTTACAGTTTGTCTGTGTACAGTAGGCTGTATCTGTTACCGTTACATTACATTACAGTCATTCGGCAGACGCTTTCATCCAAAGCGACTTACAATAAGAGTATTCAACATACGTAGGTAAATGGAATACACTATAAATGAATCAATAAAGCTGTGCTCACTGCAGCGATTTTACTCACTAACACTTAATGAAAACTAAAATCCTACTTGGTGATTATTGAAAAATATTGACGCTCTGTTCTGCAATTGTTTAAGCTATTAGACATTAGATTTTATACATCACAACATTTGTGTGGGAAGTGGCGTACGCCTCTTTCAGACCCCGTTTTGAGCGTATACAACGGTGACAAATGAGACCCCATGGTGCCCATGGTATACAATAATAACGTAATAGGTTGCATTGTGGGAATTGTAGGATCCAGGGTTTTTGGAGCTTGGCCCATACTGATGACCAAAAGTCAGGATTTCTCCTGCGGTATTGATTTTGACATTTCTTACTTATTCCTACTTGTTCTGCAGTTTCTATAGGAAGCGTGTCACACTCTTGTGCGTGTGTGTTGCTCTTATCACCACCCAACTCTTGGCATCAGTGTAATATCAATTTTTTTATTTTTAATTTGAAAAATAACTTACATAAATCTCTGTACTCAACCATACTTAACCAAGACATAGCCTTGGCATTAACACATTGCACCAAAAAGAGAAAATGAAAAGGCATTCAAAAGGATAAATAACATATGTCTTTGTCATCATGTGAGGCATTTTTCCTGTTCCAAACGAGTCTATCAATCTAGTCATGGTAGCTTGTTGAGTCAAATTGTGACATCTAAAGGTATGTACAGTGAAAATTAAAATGAAAATATATACTGTAGCTTGTGACAGCAAGGTTTTTTGGGACATTAAAACGCAGCATCGTCATATGGAAAAGGAATAATGCCTCAGGTCAATTTCATTCAGACATACTGCAACTATAAGATTCATATACTTCCCAGACATGAGAAGTATTTTATAATTACTAAAAATAGAAAATAAAAAATAAACTGGTCTTGGCTTTTAAATAAAACTAACAAAAATATAGTAAATTAATTTCATTTTCATTAAAACAAGAAAAAACATTTTCTGTGGCAATATCCCTTGTTATTTGAACTTGTGATGAGCTCATCTTCACAAACAGTGCCTGTAAAATGGAACCACAGCAACACACATCTCCTGCATGTTTGCTGCCTCTTGATTAGGTGTAGACCTCTTGCTGTACCAATACAGATTATTTTTGCATGTTCGTCAACAATACTGAAATAAAATACACTTGCAATCACAACTGTTTCGTCAACCTCCATTAAATATAAAACATTGTCCTTGTCACTTTTTTTTCTCAAAAACCTGAAAGAAAATATGACCTTGGGGGGGGGGGGGGGGGGTGGAATGTTTTTGCTGAAACTTCAATAATTGGCCGCAGAAGACCAAGAACTAATTTGTTGTAGAGTTCAATTTAAGGTGAGGGAGAAAAGTAATGAAGTTGACATGCACTGTACAAGAAACTGCAAAAATTCCAAATATCATCTTTATCAAAACATGCTGAGTTACTGTAAGGTGTGCCCAAGCCATGTTGCAGAAAATCCTTTTCAACATGCTTGTTAAACAAATCAAATCCAAAATAAAATACAGACTGAAACAATACAGAACTGTAAAATAACCAACAGTCCTCAAATCTGGACAATATCAGGGGACTGAACAATGGTAGCAATGAATAGTACAATGAGAAGTACCCTGGGACAAGGAAGAAAAAGAGAAACATGTACAATTTGCACATAATGTTTATCTTTATAAGGCATAAGCCTTTTACAATGAAATAAATAACTTACATTTATTTTCATTATCACTTTTTGTCACATAAACATTTTTCTGTTAAATAGCTCCAAAAGTTTCCTTTAAGTTTCCCTTATCTGCATGTCTGCTAAACACAGACTCATGAATGGTCTAAAGAATGATTAACAATGTCTTCTTTTTTTAATCACGATGTTGCATTCACTCCCCTTGAAAACCATGCACTAGTGAAATTTATCTTTAAAAATAATATAAATTGTTGAAAATGGCTGATCTGTTTTATTTTTCATCTTTTATGCAAGTTGCAGCCTCAAGAAAATAATTTTCTTTCTTTTTTTTTTTTTTAATTCAGCTAAATTTGTGTCCATGCAAATGAACTAAAAGGGAAAACAATAGTTTTTTCTCATTTAATTTTCATACAATATATCAACAGAGAAAGAATGATGGTAGGTTTTACATCTTTTAATGGGGTTTGGATTGTTACTGCATATTCTGGAGTGTTGATGGTAGCCACTTCAATATTGCCTCTGATTAACTTTGAAGTCTTTCTGGTGATTTACCAGCACGGTTTGATTCAGTACATGAACCTAGAGTATGCAGGGCATTTCTTTTGGGGAGTGGGGGGGGAGTGTGGATACAAGCTGGGACACACCTCACCCAAAGTGATGGTCTCCAAAACTCCCATCTACACAGCTAGGTCTGTTGGCGTGGCGTGACCAAGCATCTGGTTAGAAACACTGTCACCCCTTTCAGATACAAGAACATTGACTCTAAAAAAAGAAGAAAAAACAAAAGAACAGAAAAGAAAGGAAAAAAAAAGAAAAGAAAAGCAAAACATTTATTTTTCATTCGAAAAGGGCTTCTGTAGAACTCGTTTAGCGGCTCCCAGTGCTGACCCCCATGGCTTCGAATTGGATGAAAACCTGGAACTGACGGATTCCTCGTGCTAAGGAGTTCATTCCAGCTTCCTCCAAACAACAACAACAACACCCGGCAATCCCGGCCGCCAGGCGCTTGCGACACGCTTCGCCCCACGTGCACAATGTGCGCAACGTTTTTGCTCAAAACACAGGATCACGTTTTGCACCCCTAGAAACAGGCTCAGAAGACACAACATCAAGCATGCAGTGTAACCGGGGGGCGTGACCTGTAGTCGCAACACTGGCTGCTACAACAACGCTATCAGTCCACACGCTGCTATGATCGAGAGAAGCTGTCCAGTGACGATTGGGAAGCTCTTCTTGTCAGTGGGGCCAGAGTAGGGTCCACCAGTGAGGAAGGAGGAAAGAGCTTAAACCAGCCAAACACCATGTTGGACAGGTCCAGCTCATCTAACAGTATCTGAACTGCTCCCATGAATGATTTATGGTCCATGCGTCCATAGTCACCCCAAACGATGACCTGCGGAGAACACAGAAAAAGAAATGAATCAAAAGGATGAGACGAAGTTGAAACAGGGACAGATGAAGTGGTTTTAGTGAGACCGGTGAATTCCTGTGAGACCTTTCTTACCTGTAAAACCTTCCCTCCTGGACTCTCCTCAAACGGCAGTTGCTGCTGGTAAAGAGGATCCAAGGTTTTTCTTGCTACTTTTGTTTTCTTTTTGGCTATGCAGACTCCGTTTTCCAAAAGGTAGACCTTTACATATGGTGCTGAGGAGAGAGGAGGAGCCAAGAAATGTTACGCACAACCTCTGATTCTTATCCCTCAGCCCTAAAGGAGCATGCCAGTTCATTATATATCAGCGTTTACGTTGAACTCAAGTACGTGTGTAATTGCCTGTGATAATGCCAGGTGTGAGAGCTTTAATTACCTGGCAGTGCCTTGGAACCTGGTTTTCCCACAAGGCCACGGGCTCTGATGATCTCCACCTCCAGTGCTCCTTTCTTATCCACCATACCGATCTGGATGTCTCCTGAATAACAAAAATACCTGAACCTTTAGCACACTACTGACTGATGGCTACCCGCATATATACGGTATAGGTATAAACAAGTTATTGAGGTATACTTATATATTTATTTTACAGTATATAAGGAATAAAATAATATATCACTTGCAAGATTATTAGCCTTACTTATTCAACATTTTCGATTCTTAGCTATTCCTAAGATTATTACCAGGCACCATAAATGTATTGAGTTGAATGGTTATTGTTCTCACCCATAGGGGGAGTAGCCAACGTCTGTCGTCCCACCAGCTGAGCGGGACCGAGACCATCCAGGAAGTCACTGAACTGGGCTTCTGAGGAGAGCCTGACGCCAGGGAAGATGAGACTGAGAGAGAGGAAGACACACCGGTTACCACGGAAATGTTGGCATGAGACAAAGCTGTCGTTGAGCAAACCACTGCAGCCCGTTGAAAGTCATGAGGATGAAGAAGAGTGACGCCTGTGAGTCATTAAATCAAATTGTTGGCTGTGTACGTTCAAACTGCTGCCAGTACAATAAGTGTGCAGGAGCTCTTTGGCTGATGAATGTGCGTCTCCTTACTTTCCCTCGGAGCTGTAGCTGTTCATGCTGCCGTCCGTGGACTCCCGGCTGGCCTGCCGAGTCATCCTGCTCCTCATCTCCACCGCCAGGCCCGTCTCCGTGCTCCTCTGGATCGTACTGCGCAACTTCTTACCTCCCGCTTCTGCACACAGAACGACACACAGGCGGAGGGAGGAGAGAGGGAGGAAGAGGGGGGGAAAGAGGGGTGGAGACTGTCAATCCGGGACGTTGCATCGCTCTGTGACTCATACAGCGAGTTGCACTCACACGGATTACTACCGACATTCCTGCGCTTTCGTCTGTTTATAGAAAATAAAATCAGTCTAGAGGGGAAACAAAACTCAAAGAATGAAAATCAATCTCTATACCATGAAGTTATTTATGAAGCATCGAGGCAATTTCACTGTGACAATCAAAACAAGGCGGCTAGTTCAACCAGCTCCACAGAGGTGTATGCGTCGAACACAACGTGTGCAGCCCTCCTGTGGTCTGTGCTACCGACTGCCTACGAGGGTCTTGTCGGAGCCGTAGTGAGTCCATGCTCCACCCATAATCCAGCGTAACCCCTCCCCACATCTGATCCAAGACGACAGCTGACTCCAACCATCATGCCCTGCTGCTGTTCATCTCCACCCAGCCTCCCTGACAGCGTGCGCATCAGGGGGCACGTGGCTGCGCTTGTATCACACGCACACAGACCTAAAAAAAAGAATGAATGCTACCAGCACACACACACACACACACACACACACACTACACAGAAAGAGATATTTGATACAAGCCATTTAGCTTTGGAAAACTAGAATAAATAGAAAGTACATCCATCTG
The DNA here is from genome assembly GCF_910591455.1 of Pholis gunnellus. Taxonomy (NCBI): domain Eukaryota; kingdom Metazoa; phylum Chordata; class Actinopteri; order Perciformes; family Pholidae; genus Pholis; species Pholis gunnellus. The sequence goes on from NC_136534.1 coordinate 6,219,286, forward strand.
TCCGTCGGTCGATCTAATATGTTATCACCCTGAAATATATCTCCAACCTCCAAGTTTATAATTAAAGTCAGGCATGGCTATGATAAAAGACGAAATGTCATGGCAGCTATTACTGTTATGTCGTCTCGATTTTCATATCTGTAATCAAATGAATGCTAAATGAGGGCATCGTGTTATTTCCCAGAGGTCAACTTCTCACTACTCAGCCAGGCGAAGGTAACAACGCAGAGTTCACTGTTTGCATCCCCCAGGTGCAAAGTCATGACAAACGATCCGTCGATATCCTCATGCCAGTCCGTCTGAGACATTTTGTTTGTATGAATGAATCACATCTCGACTACAGCAGCCCTAATCCAGCATCATCACGGGCCCTTTGTGGCTGTCTTCGCTCTCCCTCCTCATGTCAGAGGAGAAGAGAGGCGTCCTATCATAAACACACATGAAGCCTTTCAGCCTTGAAATCTCCGTTATTCAGCCGGCAACCCGCCTCCTCTTCCTGCTCGCCACACTTTACAATAGGAGACGAAGCCGCAGAGGTCATCTCTGACGTCTGTAGCGAACCGCAGCTCGTAGACCTGGGCCAACCAGATGTTATCAACAGACGTTAAAAACGCACCGTTTTTTGCTGCTTCGATGAAACGCATTCGTTAATGTTTATACTGCTGATAAAAATCACAGACATACCAATACTATGCTTACCATACTATCAATGAATCAGTGGTTTTATAAAATAACTTTACAAGAGTTGCTTCGACAAAAAACCATGTTCCCCACACACATATGTGCATCTACACAGACACAAAGACACACACACACACAACTGCATTAAACGCAGTGGCAGATGAGCGTTAGCAACACTGGCTGGAGAATGTGACAGCCAAGCACTTCTGTATCTGGCATCATGAAGTAGCGGAGGCCTAAAAGTCAGACAAACTGGCTCGTCACCAGAAGGCCCTGCAGACACTGCCCTCAAATCTGGGACTTGCCAGACAGCAAAACACAATGACTGGTGGAGAGCTGCTTGATGGTCCAAACAGTGGAAGTGTGAGTGCAGGTGTGTGTGCGTGATCAGGCAACAGTATGTAGAGGTATACAAGTCCATGACCTTTTTTATTTGTCTGTAAATAAATCCCCCCCGCCACAAGAATAGGAAATGATCGGAGCATAAATAACTCTAAACACACACAGTAGGCGTCATCACTTCTGTTCACACAGTCATAGAGCGACGTTGTATTCCTGAGCTAAATAAGCACCCTCACCCACCAGATACTAAACAATGATTCAGTCCGGCTACTAAATCCTTTGTTTTCATTCACAGAGCCAGATTTTAAATCATCAGGGGGAAATGAGATATTGTGACTAACATGAGTGGAATATATTGTCAGACTGGTTCATATCATCATCAATGGTAACACCACCAGCGGCGGCAGTAACAACAGAAGAAGTATGTGTATCCCACAACAAATAGAGAGCCTGGATGATAAATCGACTTCTCTGGAGACGCAGGCACAGACATCAACTTTTAATTCATAATGTTACACCTCAAGCATCACATTACTATCCTAACTGAACTACACTGTCATCCTCATTTTTTATAATTACATCTCTCAACCTTCCCCAAATCTCCTCACAATCAGTACCTCTGCATCTTCCCGCTAGTCCTAAATCCCCCCCCCCAGCCAGCAGCTGCTGCTGGGACACTTCCCCAGATGTCATCTTACCTCCGTCCTCCTCATCGAAGGAGTTCATGCAGGGGAAATAGACGGCCAGCGCTTCGAAAGATGCAGAGAGGCTCATCTTGCTCTGGGAGCGCTGGATACGCATCCCGGGGACCGCAGCAGAGGTATCATGCCCCTGCCTGCCCATGGTGACCGGCGGCCGTCCTTGTCAATGCGGTGAATCGAATGGAACGCACTCGCCGTCAGCTTTGATCTTGCTGGCAAAAGGTTTAAAAATCTAATCTGTTTTGATAAATTCCTAAGTCCAGCAATAAGAGACTCTATGCTGTGGAAGAGCAAATCTGTGCAATTGATCTGTGCTATCGTCTAGTCGGTCCCTAAATTCTCTGTCGACCGCATCTCAGGGAGAGCTTCAGATAAACGCTGCTTCAGTCGCTGAGTCTCGCTCTGTCTGGGTCTGACGTTCCTCCTGCACCTCTTTCTTCAGGGGGGAGGGGAGAGCGCTGCATCGCGCATCACCAATCAGAGCGCCAGGCTGCTCAGGCGCACCTCGGCTGGCTCTGCGGGTAAACGAGCTCTACCCAGAGATACTGAGCCCCCCCCCCCCCCCCCCCAGTTTGTTTCTCACCATTTCTTTTAACCTCTTCTTTTATCATTTGCTTTCTCTTTTTGATTGCTCTGCCTGCTGTTTTGTTTCTTTTGTGCTATTCATCACCGTTATTTTCCTTTTCTCTTCATCCCCTGTCCCATCCCTCCCTCTCCCCATCTTATCCACAAAGACCAGTGAAAACAAGCTGTCATTAAGTCTGTCGGAGTGCTTCAGCCACATGGCAGTCACTCAACGATCACGTGCCAAACTCCGCTACTTTATTTTTCTATTATCCAAAACTACCATTCCACAGCTGTGCTGTGTGGCGGGAGGAATTCACTCTGCTTTTGCTGGCAGTTTTCAGAGTTGCTGAGAATGTGAAGTGGATGATCATATTCACATGCTGAACCTGACAACTCAATCTGCCTTCTCCCCACAGCCTCTGTGACACAGCTATGTTGTGTTACAAGAAATTAATTTCCCCTTGATCAATCACAAACCACACTTTCAAAACAATGAAACAAGCTCTTTGTTTGATTTAGGGTCAAACGTATCTAAACAGGAAACCTGTTTTCAGTCTATATACCATTTGACCACCCAAGGTCAGCCTTATCTAAACAATCCGAGAGCAGAAAGACACAACGGTGGGGCCAAGAGAAAAAGATTTCTTCACAGGTGGTCCGTGAAATACTGATACATCTGCTACTGGCATGGTGTGTGTGGGGCGTAGCACATAGAGCAAATGTATGGCTTTAAATCAAATCTAAGCCCCTCTGCTAACTGTCTTTAGTGCAGCTTGGTAAAAAAAAAAAAGTGTTCTGCTTTGACACACTGCTAGAGAACCAATTATGGTGCTTTTGTTCTGACCCCATATGAACATGTGTCTAGCATCATAGGCACAGGACAAGACAGTTGACCCCGCCCCTCCATCGGTTCTCCATTAGGCTTTCAGAGCTGTCACGGAGTCCACACTGTCACTAACTAGACTCTGAAAATATATAATCAAATTTATGGAAAAACAAAAGGTTTCAGTATGCTTTTTGAGGGATATGTCCAGGATGTCCAGCTGATTCAGCATTGAAAACAGGTTAAAAGATAGAAGCTAAAGCCTAAAGATCACAGTGTAAAAGTGAACCACCAAAGAAAAAAGTAATTGGGAGCTTTAAATTCAGTGAAATGTACCAGTAAGTACTACAATTAGTTTGGGAACAATGTTGAAACATCACCCAGGAATCCTTCCAGGTTTACACTAAACATGTGGTCACTCACTTATTGGGCATTTTTTTTCACGATCACAAAATGAAATTGAGGAACGAGATTATTCCTGTAAAGCCGGGTAGGTCATTAAAAAGCAAAAGCAGCATGTGTATACAGTCAGTATAGCTTCATCAGCTAGCGTAGCATAGAAGTGCTAATGCTAGTTAACTATGTGCTAACGTACTCTGCTAATGTTAGCTCCACAGGTTTTATCGTAAAAAAGTAACGTTCTGACGCGTATATCTCCTTCAAAGCTCTCTAGGGAACGAGTATCACTATTATACAACGCTTAACCGTGACTAGCTCCAAATCCACAAAATCAGCCTGTAATTGAAGAGAGTTGATAGTTGTCGGACCTTGTTCAGAGCTGGCCGATGCTCCTTTATGATTGGCCAGTCTGCGTTTGAGGGGCGGGATTAAGCAAAGAGTCAGCTACGGTGCTTCTCTGCACTATTATAAATATAGCAAACTCCCTATCGTGTTCTAGCTGAGGCAAAAGTTCCACCCCGAGAGACACTGCAACCTACTTCCACAAAGAAGCCTCTCAATGCATGACGTCTATTTGCAGGTTTCATCCAGGTCAGCACAGACAAAAACAACACTTCACTTCAATGTGTAGCTAGGGGGAAATTGGACAAACACACAGAGTTACAATGCAAACAATCAGTCCATTTCTAATGGCCCCTATAGAGTGTAGAGCTCACACTAACTCAGACAGTGACATTGACCTACAGATCGTGTATATTTAAATGTAGGAAAAACAGCTCTTTTAAAGGAGAAGTTCTATCTTTGAGAGAATCACGTGTATTTTGTTGTTGTTGTTTTTTAGCTATGCTATCAGTGTGGCTCTAGAGATGTCATTCTGTTGCTCTGACGGTAGGTTAACCACTGAAATATGTCAACAACTATTGGGTGGATGACTATGGAACTTTATTAACACAGTCATGGATGAAGCTGACTTTGGAAGTCCTGTGACTTTTCTTGTAGCTCCATCAGCAGGTTGTTTTTTTTATTTTTGGTGACATGTACTAAATTTGATATCTTACAGAGAATGAATCCTAATTACTTTGGTGATTTCAATACAATTGGCACATACACTTATGTTCACCACAGCATGAATTGTAATCATCTTGTTGAACTTTTTTATCCAGCGCCATCCTCTGGTCAAAATATGAATTGTTCTTTTGCTCTCTGACCAAACTAATTCCCATCGTCCTCAGCTGTACTTTGTATTTGGTGCTAATAAACACATTTTATGGTGAACATGGTAAACGTTATAGCAGCATTGTTATTGGGAGAGTGTTGCCATGATGAAGAAACTGATGTTAGTATAAAACTACAGGTTTTTTATAGTACGACCTGACAATCTGTTTCTGTTTTCTATTTCATTATATTCCACTACACTGATGGATTTACTGATGAGACATATTTAATATCGACTTTAGAAATCTTTTACCTTTTAATTTGCGCAGTTTATTCTTACCCGTCCACTCACTGCAAAGTGACAGACAGAGAGAGCAAGAGGCACCACATACACACACTACACCTGACATACACCCAAATTAGGTTAATTACAGTCTTGGAAAATCGGTCCAATACGGCACGTGGATGTGAGTTCAAGGATTCTGGAACTGGAGTTCGTCCCTCACGTGTCTGAAGAAAAGAATCTCTGTTTCCGTTTTTGGGCCTGAAAGTACTCTCTGATTTCACAACAGCATGACTAGTACAGAATAACATGTAAGCACACTGTGCAACATATCTAGTCTCACTCCAGAACTACAGGACAGTGATAACACGGCTGGAAATCCCAAGCGCCTCAGACGGCAGGAATCTGAAGAACGCCGCCACTTCTACTACAACAACAAAAGAGCGTAATATCCCAGAAGTCAAGGGATCACAGGTGGAAGCTTTCGGAAGTCTTTTCTGATTGATGATCCCGGGCCTGGCCAAGCGCCAGGGAGCGACTCTGGCGCGCCGCACTGTAAACACAGCCTAATGGAGGGCTCTAACCCTGGCACTCACACGCACGGATGTAGGCAAACACACATATTTGAGCACTTACATGCACACGGGCCGGGACACACACACCAATACGTACGCAAATACAGGCAAATGCGCTCTCTCTGCTCTCAGTTTACATTCCCTGCTGCCTACCTTGATGCAGGCCAGTCCTGTTTCCCCCTCCTGTGTCCAGCTACAACCTGACGAGCTTTATAAGGGTTTCTACGTTTCTACTGCAAAATAAAGGTGAGATGTCACCTTTGAACTGACTACTAAAGCTGCATTCATCGATTTTTAGGTACTTAATGTGAGATGCACACTTCTGACATATTACCACCGTATACATATATTGTTAAGGCTAATGTGTTAACAGCTATACCAACGCAAAACGTCCAGCTAATGTTTTGCTTTGGTTTGGTCACCACCAACTCCAGAGAATAATATAATATACAAATATTTAACTTGATGGATATTCCACTGTCTTTACTAGCTATCTGCTAATTTTCAAAGTTTGCTTATCAGACTTTTGTTGGGAAATGTTGCAAACAGAGCTTAATGAAAGAGAGAGAGACTTTAAAAACTGTGGAACGATAAAGAAAAGCTCCATAAAGCTGCAGAGTTGGGTGCTGGTTCCCCGATAGTCACTATAAGTGACATCTGCTCCCAGAGACGCCTTTTGATTTCCAGTAAAATGAAAATATTTATGAATACAGCTTTAATTCCTGTATGTTCTGTTGATGTGATTGAAAGTTAGAAATTAGTATCGGCCTTAATGTTTCCAATGCAATAAAATACTTGCTACCCAAACATGTGCGCACACTGTGTCCTGCCATTTACTTCACACCTTCACTGAAAAGGCTCACACCTTCAGTGGAAGGTGTGAGGTAGAAGAGGCATATTTGCAGCAGGAAATGCAGGAGGTGTAGCAGTTGGAACAGTCTGTCCCCTGGCAGCCTCCCTCCTCTCAGTGGAGCAAACACTGAGCGTACAACAGATGGATAGCTAACGAGAGAGAGAGAGAAAGGGGATCTAAATACTGCCAACATGTGAAACATCCTGATCGAGACTACCGACGTCACCCCAGCTGACCTGTAACAACAAGCTATCGTGGTATGCAGGAAAACAGCTCTTGCGTCTGAAAACTGAAGCGCAAACATGAAATAAGCGTGTTTTTAACCATTTGTCATGACGAGGAGGAACATCACGCTTACGCTCCGTGACTACCCTGACCACAGTGCATTTCTTAGCGCATGTCTCATCCCGCTTCCTCTCCGACTGACAGCTCCAGCACGGTGCTGTCAGCGTTTAAAGACAAAACAATCACAGGAGGAAGTCATATTTTTAGCAGCAGTTCAAAAGAAATCTAAAAATGTAGGCTGGAAGTTCATTTTTAGTCCAGTTTGAATGGGAGGCAAGAATGTGTGGACGTGACTACACAAGTGTGTTCTTTAAACTGTGTCCAAGCTTCAGACTCTCAAGTCAAAGGAGACATATGGCTGTGGAGCATGAGCGACACTGCAGGCAAAAAACACAGAGCAGCTGGTGGAGCATGACAGGGTTGAGAAGATGAATCAACAGCTTTTAAGCTGAGGTCATAGAGATAGACGCATGTTATTCTGGAAGAGATATTCCACCCACAAATGTCTCTTGTTAGTATTAAACTGTGAAAGTGAGATGTTTCATCCTTCATGTAGTCTGATGAAATTGCTGTGTGTCATAATGGAAAAAAAATCTTCAAAACAAGAACAAAACAAGAAAATTAGCCGTCTGCTAAGAGACACCGTGTGCTGCTCTCAGTGTGAGGACAATTAACTTTGTCCACCAACTCTAATATTCACGTCACAGCTCGTGAATAAACATGAAGTCATCAATAGAACCATTTCATATACACACTGAATCTTAGCAGGATTTATCTGTGATTCTAATTCCATGAAAAAACTACTTTATCTCTGAGCACAGTGAAGTATTTAAAGGGAGCAATATCATAAAAATGTGTCTTTGATTAAAAAAGAAAATCATAGTCTTCTCTTTAAAGCTCTGCCACTATGAAGCCTGACAGTCAAATATTACAGACATATCAGGGGCAAAAAAACCCAAACAAGCTCATATTTTACATATGGCTTCACCTTCATTTAACTGATGCTACCCCATCCACATGATAACAAATTGCGTTCCAAGACCGTCTTGTGTTTAATGCTGACCTCGTGTGTTTTGCTGCAGGTGCACAGCAGCTGGGATAAAACCTACAGCGGCCACAGAAACAGAAACCCGACCGCTGAAGTAGTGGACAGTAGGAGTAGACAGTTAACGTCACAGTATAATTGATGAAAAAACTGAAAAACTGATGCGTTGATAAATCACTGATCAACCTACTCAACCCTGTGCAGTGGCATCAAAGAGCAGTGATGTCTGCAAAGTGCAGTTTCAACACCACACTTACAGCACCATTGTTGAGTCACTACACGTATAATCTCTATGAACAGCATATGAACTGCATATGAATGCTGAATATCAGCAGCGTGACAAGATTTTGGTACGGGTTTGTAGTGCGTCTGTAGTCCGACGAGTGTTGACCAATCACGTTGGAGCGGGCATTGGTTGCAGGTAAACAGTCCGTGAGGAAAGCAACAGAGGCGGAAAACAAATTGGCAGAAATGCAATCTCAGAACCCATCGACTATCGACTTATTATAAGCTTAAAAACGTCTTCCTAAAAACATTTTCTATCTTCTGAAGTTGCTAACTGGACAGAATACAATAACCGGCTCAAGGAAGAGGAAGTCTTGTCCCGGATACCTGCCGGCTACAATGGAACCCCAGGAATACTGGCCGACGCCCCCAGAGGCTGAACCGTCTTCAGACCGATAGCCGATGGGTTCAGAGGTACATGTGGAAACTAACATCACAAGGATTTTGAGCATGGTCTGACTGCTGTGACGTTCTCTTGGTATAAAGCAGTGGCTAAATGAATAGAATTAAAAAAAAAAGGTATGAAAGCTCCACTACTGCAGGTTATTGACACGTATTTAGGTCAAGGCAGAGATGGCTTGTCTGAGAGCTTAGGCGTTTAACAGCCATGTGTTGTAGAGAGGAAGAGATAGCGTAGAGCTGGTGGTGAAACTCGGACGTGGGGGAAAAGGACAGAGAAGGGATATAAATGATAGCGAGATACACATGTCAGTTAGGAGGGAGTGAGAGAATAAGTGAGGTAGAAAGAGGGATGGGGAGGAATCAGCGGGGCACTGGTGTCCCTCTGCCGCGGTTGTACCTGTGCACCTGTGTTCCTTCCATGCATCATCCTGTGAGCAGCGTGTCTGCTCCGGCCCCCTAGGAGATTAATTAGCAGCCTCAGCTAGCCGAGCAGCTGCTGATACAGGCACCCAACTTAACTCGGAAGATAAATTACCTCCGCTGAAAGACCAAAGTTCAGCTATTTTACCACATGCAAAACAGAGGAGTTTGGAGGTCCAACGCTTCGTTAGTATGTGGCGGAGCATTGTTCGCTCTTCTGTATGCATTTGGCTATTCTGGGCATCGTCAATTAGGTGGCATACATACTCCGCCTTAGTAAAGTCACATTCATCATTGAACCTGGTCTCTTATGGTATATTGTAACCCCTAAGGTATGAAATCGCTGCACTACATTACATGTACCCAACACAAACAGTTTCCTAGCAGTTTGATTAAGGTGTAAGACATCAGTGCTTCATCAAATCTTATCACACCTGGTCTTTTCTTAGCGGCAAAAAGTAGGACAGGGATTTAACAGGTTGATCTAGCCAATGCTATGGCATCACATGTGACCTTCATTCTGAGCGACGTGCCCTAATTTAATCCTTCTCTCTAACAGATACAATTCCACCCGAGAGAGTGACACATCTGGTCCACACAGTGAGGCAGAGAAAAGTAGGACGTGAGAAGAATCACACTAGAATAGCCATGGCTGCACCCAGGGGAACAGAAACCTAGATCTACTATACTCACAATCCTCCCTACAGATTCCATTTATTTACCTATTTTCTACATGACTGAGGGCAACCGCGCCTGTTTTTGCCCCAATAAGAACCAATTTCTTGTATTTCCTGCACTGTTCACCTCCTCATCCTTGTAAAAGCGTGCCGCCAACTATGTTTCTGGGACAACCATCAGGAGTCTTTTAGAAGCCACAATTGGGCAAAACTACTGACATGGATTATCAGGTAGAACGCTGCTCGCTGCACTGTACAGATGGTAAAATAAAAAGCTTGATAACTTTGCAATACTGTAAAAGAGAGATAACGTCACTATTCCTTTTCAATCCTGTAATTCACAATGCAAACAGATAGTTCACCCCATGCACAGCACACACAGGAACCACTTCATTAACCTTGTTGTTTACAAGTTACGTAAATTCATACACTCCAAAAAATATTTTGCAATAGTGTTCTAGGAAGAACATGCATTAAATGTGCTTAGAATGATGTCATTGTTATTATACATATACATCCACTATATTATAATATATAATTCATTTATCTGTGTGTGTGTGTGTGTGTGTGGCACCGTGAAGCAGCAAACATAGGAGTGCTTCACAGCCAATAACGATTCACAGTAACACTGAAAAGAAGATGTGAACAGCTGGTCAATACTGTAAAATGCTGACAACATCTTCATCAGCATGTTTCTGATGACAGCGTCCCCGCTGAGAATATGTAGCGCAGCTAGTGAATGCACTGGAATTAATAGACAGACAAAACAGGCCTATTGTCTTCAGATGCCAATCAAAAGAGAAACACACAAAGAAATGCACCGATTAATGCACGGAGATGGGTTTTCAATAAGCCTTTCCAGATTTGATTGTTACTGTGTGGTTTCCGCTGAGTCGGGCCGGTTGAGTTTAAAACATAATGTAGCAGCAACCAGAGGACTGCTGACTGGTGGACGGGACAGATGAGCTAATAAATCATATTGATGTTTCAGCTTGCTCATGATGACCAGCAATAAAGTCCCCGCACATGCACATGCATCGGCTTATTCCTTTCAAAAAGTAGTTTTCTAAAATTGAGACAGTGAAACTTTTCTGCTGCCCAGCAACCATACTGTTTATACATTGCATTTCTTCTAAAAAAAAACAAAAAACAGCATTATCACTGATTAAAAAGTCATTTCTTAAACATATTGTTGCTTTCTTTATCACAGGTGTGTTACTGTGCTTTGCGTCGTGTGTTTCTGATTAATCAAAGGCACATGAATGAATCCGTCTCAGAGATTCTCCCCTTTCTACACCCAAGAAACACCCTGTTATCTCTGTTCACTGACAGACGTTCACCTGTTGGATGTTACAATATGCTAAATGTAAAGTCTCTTCTCCATTGTTTGCTTTGTACTGCCCCCCCCCCCCCTGCACTCAGCCTCAGGTCCTGTTACGGAGTTATGGACGTATCGTCAAAATGAAGCAGTTGTGACTGTTCGTACACTCAGATATAGTGACACATTTGTATTTTCTGAAAAGTCAAGTGCCTTCCAACGAGGACTGAGAGGACAAAAACCAGCAATTCACATCCAGAGCTGCCGACTGTGTACACGCTACTCGAGGCCGGCCACCTGGGAGCACATCCATTCCATCTGACTAACCTGTGTTTGTCAAAGCCAGAGTCGTGCTGCCTGGCTGATCGGACCAAACCCCCCCAAACCACAAGCACTCGGCAGCGCACACAAGCGGTCTTAAAATCGAGCATCCTTTGAATGCACCCTTCGAGCGGGCGATGAGCCTCTCAGGATAACGTGCAACAAAGTAGGGCAGCTTGGCGGTGTTATGGGCTGGTGCGGAACCAAATACGGATCTCAAATATAGAAAGGCAGACGTGTGCGAGCTCACACAAACTCCAGCTGATGCACTTAGAAGCACGGAGTGAGATATTAATAGATTCAGGCTGCTCAGTTTGTGCTGTGTCCGCATGGGAAAGGAGTGTGTGCGAGTAACTTTGTTCCTGCGATTGTGCGAAATCGTTGAAATGGGTATCTTAGAATAAATATCTGAACAAATGTAAGTTGGGTTTTGTTCCCAAAAGTAGACTGCAGAAGAGTCAGCAGCGTTAATAGTCAACAACACAAGTCTTGGAGAACTGCGTCACAATAAAGTTACTGATTACGATCAATCCAGCAGCCATATATATAAAAAACATACTCAAATGCCACAAAAATTAACATATTGATGTAATTATTAACTAGTAGAAACCCTCAAAGGAGGGGCAGTGCAGTGCCACTGGAGCACACCGCTCATCTCACCATGCATCCATCTCTCCATACCGCTGCCATGCTATCCGGACAGATCTGAACAGAGAGCGCTGATGGGTAGAAGTGATTATTGACCACTTTAAGGTTGAAAAGATGAGATGAAAAGGCCCTCAATGCTTAGAAAAACACTGGAGAGCGAAGGAGAAGTGGACCAATCGACTGACCTTATTCTTTAGAACGGACCAGACCCCCAATCTATCAGCCAGAGACCGCACGCCACCTGCTCGGCTAATGCAGCTCAACCCCTCACAAATGGTTATTGAGCGTTTTTGAAAAGAATGTACCGTAGATTAAAAAAAAAAAAATACACTGAAGAGTGAGGAAAAGTAATAGCCCCTATGTTCTGCAAAATGTAATAATTAACACTGCAGGAAAATACATTTAGTGTCTTTCAGCTAAAGGAAAATAGGTTTAAAAACACCAACACCTTCACACCGGTTCTTGTCTATATCTCGTGTGTGCACACACTCTCACGTGCACGCGTAGACACAAATGCAAGCGACTGCACGCGGCCACAGTTTGAGGTCGTGTTTCACGCTGGGAAATCGAAGAGTCAAGAGAGCGCCACAACATGAGAACGGTGACAAGAGAGGCGACCTGCGACAAGCCGCTGAGGACCGTAATGTGGCAGGAAGCGCAAAGCAGTAACAGCTGTGACGCATCTTCCAAAATGAAACGACAGATTATTACGAAAGCGCAAAACATCATCGGCATTTTGCATGAAAACACAACCCCGGCGGTGTAATAAGGAAAAAAAAAAACAGAGGTAGAAAGACAGAGAGAGGAATTTCCACAAGAGCTGTAACCTAGAAGAAAGAAAGAAAAAGGGTTATGAGAGAGGTCACGCCGGTTCTTCGTCTCCAGAGAAGGGCCGTGCAGAGTCCGAAGCCCTTTCTAGAAAGAAAGAAAGTGGGAGAAAGTAAAAACTGGAGAAGAAAGAGCAGCTGTATTAGAAGTCAACACTCACCACAGGAAACAACAGGGGAACCACACAGACAGAACAAGAGGCCACAGGACAGATGTGAACGCGTATGAACACACATACAGCACACTGGCTGTGCGGTCGGATGCCCTACCTGTTTGGCTGAGCTGAGAGGTGCTCCGGCTCTTGCGCGACATGCCGACCATGGCCTGCATTTTGGCACCAATGCTGGAGCGCCTCTTCTTGTCGTCGGTGCCTACCGTGCCGACCGCCGTGTCCGACTGGCTGCCGTCCGTCTTCTCCAGGTTGCACATGTCGCCGCTGATGCTTGTGCTCTTGGTCATGTTCACGCCGCCCGACGAGCCCATCTGCCTGTTTTTCATTTTGGATGCAAAGTCACTGTCAGCCACCACCATTGACAGGGGGGAGGTGTGCAGGCGAGGTCAGAGAAGAGAGAGAGAGAGAGAGAGAGAGAGAGAGAGAGAGAGAGAGAGAGAGAGAGAGAGAGAGAGAGAGAGAGAGAGGACAGGGCAGAGGAGAGAGGGTGGCCAGAGGAGAGGATGTGAAAGGAGAGATGCCGGATGAGGAAACAAGATGGAGGAGGAAAGAAGAGAGGACAGGAGATGAGAAGGCGTGGGGTGAAAAGGAGAGAAGGACAGAGTTCAGGTACAGGAGTTCATGACTTACAGTATAGCTGAGATCAGGGTCTGATGTGGATGGAATTTGTAAATATTGTCCATGCAGTGAACTGTGACATAGTCTAGTAATACGCTCCTCAAATCTTTGTGCACTAACTAAAGTGTCATCTCGACCCGTGAGAGTTGCCTCGTATCGTATTCTATCAAACCCAAACACCTGCCGGGTGAGTGAACACTTGAAGCGCACGTGACTCCGTCGACCATTAGAAACTTTCTGTGACATTTTCAAAGTCATTGACCACATGCAGAGTCTGTGGTCTTTACTCACATGGGTGCTGCAGTCAGTGCTTCGTCTAGAATCATGTGATGTTGGCTTTGGTTTGGTTGTTAGGCCTTGATGTGTCAGTAGTAGCAGATTTATTTTTCAGGATGAGTGCGCACAGAATTGCGCTTACTTTCAATATTGAATTTCCATTTTCCGAGCATTTTAAGGAGTGCATGTTGGCTGACAAGTTGATACTGAAAGTTCATTCTTGACCTCAGTGGGATACGATCGAAAAGCTCCAGGATAGCTAACGGTGTATCTAATGGCGAGAAATAGTTTTTTACACTCAGTGAAACTAACGAGCTCTAACGAACATGTTGAATGCATTTCCTTCCTCACAAAACACATGTGAAGATGATTTTTTTTTTACTTAAGTGTTTGTGAACTGCATTATGTCTTCTTCACTGCCTTTGCTGGAAACAGTGTTGCGTTTCTTGGCACATTACCGCCACCTGTAGATCAGTGGAATACAGTGAAACCACCCGCAGGTACAAAGAAAACAGGGACCCACAGAGTGTTCAAAAACCACAGGGTCACTTTAGCTTTAAATCTCAACGTTTAAGCCGACATAGACTTTGTGTCCTTGAAGTTCTCCGAAAAAGAGACATTTGTTTGTCAACTTCGTCGGCTGAGGAAGATTGTGTGACATCATTGAAAGCTCCAGAACAGCTAATAATGAACCTTGCTGTGATTGTTTTATTGCCTGCTCTTTAAGCTTTCGATCTCCAACTAAGTTTAAATTGATTTTAAAATAGAAACGTTACCATTTATTTCAATTCTAATAGTTTATACCAAATGCACCAGTTTAAAACGCATTTAGACGAATTAGTGTCTATGATTTATGTTAAAATATAACTTTATTCACGTACAATTTAGAGATGATAAGAAATACAAGTTCTTGCTCGTTCACATTTGGAGCTCTCTTGCTCTCCCTCACGTACACCTGGAGATAAAAAAGCAACTTCTTCGCACCGTCTTCTGCATCATGACCGCACTCGAACTAACCATCGTACATTAAACTGCACACAAAAGGAAAAGGCGTCTGTCATCAGCATTATTCTCCAGCGCTTCCCGTTTGAAAGGAAATAGGCCGGTGTCCAAATTAGGGTCTTATTTTAGCTCTGCTCGTAATATTATCTTTAAGAGACAAATTACATTCTGTATCATGGGCTCTACATCCTTAATGGGATAACTTTCTTGTAGCGCCCTCAGGCTACTACTCATTAATTAAAGTGTCTGACCTCCGCCATGTAACTGTCTCGTATAGGAAACTTATGGAGAGACACGCCGACTAAACTGGGAGAAGAATCGATGCAGTTCGACAACGGACTCCATCAATTACTTCAATTAGGCTCCTTCAGATTCTGCTCTTTCATACATTAGTGTTCGACTCCATTGTATCAGAATTAAGAAAACGATCAGTATATAATCAAGATTATGTCCAGGCATTGTAATAGGATTTCAAGTGCAGGCAGCAATATTGCATTACCTTGGAATTGGGGGTGAGTGATGCTTTTAATTTAAGGCGCTTCAGCATTCTGCACGTCCAAATCTAGCAGCTGGTGTCTGTGTTTTTAAGCTTGAAGCTGCCTGAGAGAGACAGCTCCATCGTGCTCTCGGGGAGTTAAGAGCATAAATATCACTTGCCACTTAATCTTTCATGAGTGTATGAGAACACAGAAATGTTTACTCGTATCGATCTTCTCGCCGCTGACAAGGACACTGTGCACTGCCACACACGTTTCGGTTGTTCACACGTCTGATTTCGGTTGCCAGCTGGTGGTGAAATATGTCAAGATGTGCTCTAAAAAAAAAAGTGTGCACTCGCCTCATGCCTCAGCCTGCAGTATAAGGCCTTTTTGTTTATGCCGGTTTGTAACGCCAGTGGGTTCTGTTATGGATCAGCCTGCACTGTCGTACAGAAATATTTAATGCTTATTGGCGGATTAGCGCCTTTGATCAGTTAATGCGGCCCAGAGGCTTTGAAGCAGACTTCAAGCGTCTTCTCGACACACCGCGGGTCGATGTGGTACAGGTGACATTCTAAAATATGCTCTTTCACTGTCACCACAGTGAGGCTGCATCTGGTCGACACAGGGCCGGTGATAATGCTGCTTCTTCTATTACATCAAACGTCAGCGTGGTGGTCAAGGTCAGGGGGACTGGGCTTCTACAAACTACTGCCCACTGAGGTTAAAGGAGATGGGCACAGAGACTGTTAGGACCCTTTCAAATAGATATTCATGTTGCAGGATATCTTTTTAAAACATATTCAATAATTGAAAAGCAGACGCAATGTATTCATCTAAAGGAACAAATGTTCTTCCAGTCTACCTGGACACACCGTACTAGTCAACATGTTTATGTCTACTGTAGTGCAATCCCTGCTCCGTGTCCAGGAAGTGGGCCAATAGTAAGTTTATATAATAAGTTTAAAATGGTCATTTGTCTAACAGGCCCTTCGTCTAAGTCAATCTAAAACTGGACACAAACTGGTTATTATTAGAATTATTGTGTCCTAAATGGACATACTGCAAGAGTCTATGAGGGTTTATTTGATTTCCCTAAAGGAAAACACTTCCTGCTGGTCTAAATGGACACTTTTATTTTTAGATTTCTCAACATACAGCATTTCACTTTCCTAATCTGATCTAAACAGACACATTCTTCTGATGCAAAATGATTAAATTGGCTTAAAGAGGCTGAAGTACCTTAGCTGGGTATGTTATGGTGGTCTAAATGGACGTGTTCATTATCTAAATAGATCAATCTTATACTGATTTACAATAAACATACAGTATCTGTACACCACTGTTCCTCAGACAGCCCCTCTCATGACTGTGTCTCTGCTCTCTGAACAGGTCTTGGCACCGTGGCCGGTCTCACTGTGTAAAATGTGCCTGCTTGGAAACCTGGAACCCTCCGGAGGATTTCAGATTTTCAACCTCAGCCCAAAGAACATAGTGTTCCTCATCATGCAGATTGCTCACCGTGCATTTTCATCTGGGCCAAGATGTTCCCAACGTGAAACAAAACCTGGAAATGTCTTCGTCTTGAGGAAGTGGTGACAGCATTTTGTCTTAATGTAAGATAACAATAGCATAAAACCTGAACGTAATCTCTCCGTTAAAGTCATCAGTAAACAGTACTTCAGGTGTAAATAGATAAAAGACTTTATCTTCAGATAAAAACAGAATTAATATCAGCCAAAATAAGCTGCATTACTACAAAATAATGTAGTGTACGTTATGCGTGGTCACATATTTAGATGCGAGAAATATTGCTGTAAACCCCAACATACGAGCGCAGAGCAACATTCAGTTGTATGTTTTAAATAAAAGCTTAAAGGGCCGCTTCATTGAACCAACTGGGAGGAAACAGATACGCTGGATCATGAATGCTGCTTGTGGATGTAAAGTCATGCAACGTGCATTGTCCTCCGACACTTATCCCCTCATCTTGTTTAGCCCCTTTCACAGAGAGGATCAGGCAGAAAAACGCGTTACCATGGCAACTGTCCCCCCCCCCCCCCCCCGGCCGGAGCATCAGCATGGTTCATGCCTGTCGACACAACTCCGAAGGTTTTTTCTTGAGGTGATTAATTGAAGTCTAAAGCTCGTAGTGGAATGTTATCATCAGTCGTAGAGTCAAGTCTCTCAATAGACAGGCTGTTGTTGAATGGGCTGGGGGGGGGGGGGGGGGGGGGGGGTGATAGTAATGATCAGCCCCTGGCCTTCAAAACACCAGTCTTTACTCTCCCTCACATGAATGAGCCATTACCCAGGCAAAAACATATTGCATGAAGGAGACATGGAGGAGCAGAGGTGATGTGTGGATTTAAAAGTGCTGACGGAAAACTCCTCACACACTGGAGACGGCTGAGAGTGTGTGTGTGTGTGTGTGTGTGTGAGCATTTGCCTCGCTCACGCCGCGCCAATGTGGACGGGCCTGTTTAATGTGCAGCAGATGTATATTTGCACTGTGACCTCGATACATAGATGAGTCATAAATGTAGCTAGTGACGATGTTGCTGCCGAATCACACCGCTTCGTTGCTTTCGTGCATAGATGAGCATGAAAGCAGATAGCAACTCAACCATTGTACAGCGGCTTCCTGACTCCTCCAGAGATCTGTGCACACAGCATTGATTATTGTCAGTATCAACAGCGTGTCCACCACGAGGCTCAGTCCTCTGTTTAACGTCACCGTACAGGCTGGTTTGAGTGTGCTCACTGGCAGAGCTTACGTAACAGCACGTGGAAAATAAAAGTACATTTACTCATCCCGGGGTGTGCAGAACATATCCCACCACTAAGCTTATGAGGTTGAAAAACAACAACCTCTCGTCTACGGTAAGGATCATATTCTGACGCATTAAGACTGTCAACTGTTAGTAATTGCAGCTATTACACCAACTAACATTATCGAATAATCTGCAGATTATCGTTTGGGTCGATCAGTTCATTATTTTGTCTCAGACATGGCCATCACAATAGTATTATAAGTTGACTATCACATTTTAGAAGCTGAAACCAGCTAATTATTTCATTGAAGTGTACCCAAATGATTAATTGATGATTAAAATAGTCGCTGAATAGCTTCCCAATCTCCTTGACATGTCACACAAGGTTTTATTAAAGAGAATGATAGATTTCCTTTTTAATTCAAGCAATGACTTGGGCGGCAGAGTTGAAAAATCACTGAGCAGCTTGGGGCTAATAATAATAATAATAATAATAATAAGAGTGCATATTATATTCTATCTTGTGCAGACATCCCGGTCCTGTGTGCCACCTGAACAGCGTAAACAGTGCATGCTATAATTTCCTGACACAATAACAGATATTGCACACAAACAAATCAAAAAGCTACCTGAGCTCTGATTGTAATATCCAAAATGTGATATTCTGAAGATGACTCATATTAACATGTGCTGCTGCTTAGCAACCACTTGTTTCACTCTTTTACACAGACTCTTGTATTTGGTCAAAGAATGGCATCAAGTGAGTATTACTGTTTAAATATTGTTTGATTTATTTGGAGCAACTTCATAAACTGTGTTAAAGGGACAGTTGGGATGTATTGAAGCGGGGTTGTATGAGGTACACATCCATAGTCAGTGTCGTTCCTGCAGTAGACGGCGGTCTGCAACGCCCCCGTTTGGAGAAACAGACATGAGTACCAGCATTGGTGCAAAGCAATGCACTGCTGTAAACTCTTGTATGTTTCTCCAAACTGGGGATGTGCAGACTGCCATCTACTGTCGGTGATACACTGACTACGGATAAGTAGCTCATACAACCGCACTTAAAAAACAACAACTACCCCTTTAACGTCAGTTTATACAAGCTACAAGCTGAGTGCAACACTCACATGGACGTCTTCACTAAACCTGAACGAGTGATAGAACAGAACTCTTTCCTGTTATCCTTGTGTATCTCGTCTCATGTGTTTGTTGTCCCAGAAAAAGAAGGCTGTGCAATGTTAAAAAGTCAGTATGTCATAGATTTATACTGTAGCTGTCATGAAGGATTTGGGGGTTGATCACACGGATAAGAGTTGTCAGCATGTTGAAAGCAGGACCGATCCAGCTCACTTTCAGTCAAGGAGGAAGATGTTTGAATGTAGAATATCGTAAATGAATCAGAATGTATCTTCAGCACGTATTTGCTGAGGCAGGATTTGAAATCACACTAATTATAGGTTCCAGTAACCCGTAACTGAAAGTGGATTGATTGCTGGTTGACGGTCTAGGTATGAGGGTTGTGGTGTGACACACAGACAGAGAGAGAAATGTTCTTGGCATGTCGAGGAGAAGCTGGAGGAATGTGGGAGGTTTCTACACCGTAGGACTCAGACAGCATGTGGAAAACGCAGACAGACAGACAGACAGACAGACAGACAGGCAGACAGGCAAAATACTGACACAACATCCAAGCACTGAGCAGCACAGGAAAACAGTAAAGCAACTCCAGACTGCAGCCGCAATAGACTAAAACTGCAGCTACTCAGGATTTAAATATCTTCTTTTAGCATTAATCTGTCTCTAAAAATGCACTGTGTAGGAGGTGTACCTGTATAGCTGCTCACAGTTCTGCTATGGGACATTTGGCATCCCCACAAATGCATTTCCTTTATCAGACCGTACACACTGGTGCAGCGTTAATTGCGCATAAGAGGGCATAGCTTTTATCTTAATTTGTTTTCTCTCAAGTCCAAGCACACACTGTGCAGTACTATTATGGGTAAGAAGCACTAACTCGGATCCTGCTGTGTATGGGATTTGAAAGTGAAGACATCTTATTAGCTTCTGTCCTGCTGTGGGATTCCAAATCAGTTTGTTCTTGAATTTGCTCTTGACATACTTTTTACACCTGCTAGTCGAGCACTCTTCAGAAATGAAACTCTCTTGGGGCCAATTAAATAGTGTTAAATATAGTCCTAACATGTCAGAACTGCAGTTTAATGCGTGCATGAACTTCAAAAGTGAAGATTTTCCATACGTGCATTTAGTCATGTATTGTTTCATGCTACATGGTGAGATATAAATACATTCAAATCTATGTGCTAAATTATACTCACAAGGCAAAGCTATCCAGAGAGAAATTAGACAGACACTTGGCAACAAGAGGATGACTGGAGAACCTAAGCATTGCTTACTGTGAAAGGGAGATGTATCAACGAACTGCAATCCATTAGCGAAATGTGTTTTAATGTTTTAATTTTGCTAAGTATTCTCTGTGCGAGTGGAGTTTGTTAAAGTGTCTCACCGCACTGCTGTAGGTATATTTGAAAGAATCTTTCATTTTCTCCTAATTACACCGAGTGGGATCTTGCCATGCAGATATGCAGGGTTGGTTTTGAGATATCTGAGCTTTCTGCCTTCACCCACAGCCAATGGAATAGTATTTAGATTCACCTCCATTGTACTGTATTGTAATTTTTATTTCATTTCCATTTTCTAAAATAATGATTTTTTTTTGGAAAATATTCTCCGATGAAATCTTTTGGCAGTGAACACTGTGTACTAGTCTGAGTAACAGGACATTGTTTGTATAAAGAGACATTTAGAAGTTCATTTGGACATGGGGGGGGAGGACAAAGATCCTATTAATGTATACAAATTATGATCAACTTTCACGTCTTCCATCATGGGGAGAATAAAGGAATCAATTCCATATTCCGTGCTATAATAAATAGGTTGGTCTCACGCTAACACTCACTCGTACAAGCAATATAATCTCTCTTAAACTTATCAGCACTTATGCTTTTCCCTCCTAATCACAACTCCCATCTATACATAACGTATACACTGAACACATGTACTGTACTCCTGCAGCTGATATCTTAAAATCTCTGCAAATGAATCTGAACCTGTCTGCATGGCTACATACAAATATGTTTTTTTTAACTGTGTGATTTAAGTGAACTGTTACTTGAATCTCATGTTGATTGCGTGCTGCACTGTTTCCATGTCCATCTTATCTGCTACTTAAGTGTGAGGAGGCTGCATGGGTTCCCAAACTGTTAGTAGGAATGCTGCTCTGCTTTAGTATTGGTACGGGTTAATAGGGCAACCGTTATCACGATTAAAGGGTGGAGGACAGTCACCACACTCTGCTTTGCACTACAGGTTCTACGTTCGTGTTAGTAGGAGTCTACGGTTAGAGGCTGCCACACACGCGTTACCTGAGGTCAGTCTCTGAGATACTCCTCTGGTGCGAGTCCTCTTCCTTCTCCACCAAATCCTCCTGATGCTCCTTGTCTGTGTCTACCTCCCCCCCTCCCTGCGATCTCCCCTCTTTACTCGAACTCCTCCCCCTCCCCCCCCCCCCCTCCCCCTCCTCCTCCTCCTCCTCCTCCTCCTCCTCCTCCTCCTCCTCCCACACCCGCCGCCTCCTCCTTTAGCACTTCCCCTAACTGCTCGTCCCCCTCCCGAGACTGGCTCCTTGATCGCAACTGGCTGAAGACGGAGACGGAAGCAAGAGAGCGGCACATGCAAAGCAGAAAGAAAAACCACACAAAGCATGAATATTGTCAACAACGAGAGAAAGAAAGACAAACACAGAGAGACAGCGCAGCCCAGATCAAAAGCAGTCTGATTCAAAGTAACAGAAAACAGAAATGTAGACTTACAGCAAAGCACCATGCAAATGAATTTGTTGTTTTGCTTTGATATGAGACAACACCCGAAGAGATGCAATGTGTTTTATGTTTCAGTGTGTGTTGCCAGATATGGAGAAACTCCCCCCCCCACAGCCTGAACGAGCAGAGTTCAACCATTTGGTTCCAGATTTTCTCTAAAAACGGAGCCAAACCTGAACTCACCACAGAGAGAAAACGACGTGCATTTTCCTCTTTACGTTTAACCGCGTGCAAACTATTTCAGAGCTGAAAACGTCTGGACTTGGCAACATATGTGGGAAGACGTGTTCACAGCTGAGGGGGGATTGGTCCATTCCTGATAACGGCATGATGAGTTTGAGGAGAGAGAGACGAGTTCACCGTCCTACCGGATTTTGCGGTTTCCTTGCGGCCTTTCTGATTGGACAGACATGTAGCTCGTGCTGCTGAACCGAGAGGCACTACTGGTTCTCGACACAGCGGACACGTCGCTTACATCGCTGTCCGACGACTTGGCCGACAGGTTATCTGAGCCCCGTGGATCTCTTCCCGAACGCTGCAGAGAAGCACAACAACAACACAACGTTACGGTGATGTCTTTGAACACAGAGACATCTCTCTGGTGCAGTCACAAGTCCAATTTGAAGTCCATGCTCTTCTCAAATGTTTGTTATTCATACTGTGAGACACTCATTCAACACCAAATGTAAACTTCAAAAAGTTACGAAGGGGTATAAACTTTAAGCGCAAACTTTTTAGCTTTTTAAAGGACAAGCGGTCTTGATCAAGACAAGCTCAGTTGATGAATGTGAATGAAGCAGACTTATTAGTTTAGCTCTCAGAGGAGTGCAGAGAGGGAGAGTCGGGATGATGTTGTCATAGACATTCAGTAAAATGAGTGTTGAATCTGGCAGGTTTCCTCACGGTGAGGGAAGACAGAAGCACGTTCAGATCATTTAGTCCTGAACTTCTCACCAGCAGTGAGTCGTTGAATTATTTCATGTTCTAAATGTGATACTTGAGATGCGTGAGATGCTTGTACTTGTATTTGCTTGTACATCTGATACTTTATACTTCTCTTCCTCTACTTTTCAGAGGTTAATATTGCATTTTTCATTCTACTACATTCATCTGACAAAAACATGTATAACTTATCTCGCAGATAAAGATTATTGTTACTATAAAAGCATTATGATTATCTAAATAAAATATCATTCATCTTTATAGGTTGAATACCAAACAGCAGATTAAACTGTTGGGTGAACACCTCCAAGGTGTTCTGGGTCATTTATTCAGAAGTACTCTATTTATGAATATAAACCTTGTGAGTATAGTACAAGCTAAAATGAAGTCTCAAAACTGCAGATTAAGTCATAATGCAGGACGCCCCCTTGAATTTGCAATTCAAGCACTTGGCAAACAGGTAACCTGGGGTCTCTGGGGCTGCTGGGGGACAGTTGTCCTCTGAAAGTAATCCAGTTGTACCAACATGATTATATAATATAAAGCAGTTATACTTAGCTCTATCCTGACCAAATACAACAAGACAATCCTGCTTACATGTTAATGCATCTGTAATAATCATTTTACTTTTGATAAATTAAGTATAGCTTTGTGATGGTAGCTGTACTATGAGGCTTCCTTGGAAGCTAAACTGGGAATGCCGATTTTGGCATCAGCCTGGTTCAAGTAATAGTGCAGAACAGGATGTGTACATAATAATCCTTTGTGTATTTTCTGTGGATTGTTTACTGTAAGGGAGCCTGAACTGAGTGTCACAGTAAGTGTATCGTATTGTATTTTAAGAGCAAGCGCTCAAGTCTTGTTTAAATAACAGCCAGAGCTTTGTTTTGTCAGTGGCGCTTCTGAGGAGGACGCTGTTCAGCAGGAAAGCAGGCACCTCGTAATTTCATCTGCTTTTTATAGACTCCGAGCAAACACACTGTCTGCTCCCAAATGCTGCCGTTTTCATTCCAAAGACTTACAAGGAGAGCCGGACAGAGAGCCTCGGTCTTGTACGGCTTCGGACCTAGACGGCAGCGAGGACACCAGGCCCGGGCCCGAGCTCTCTAAACATGTTCAGGACCTCTCCAGAGCAGAGCGGTAAACACTTGACTCTGCACACACTCACTGTCACATTCCTCCAATTTACAACAAAAGGCTTAAAGGCTCAGTTCACCCAAATGACGAGGAGAAGACATATTTCCTGGTTGTATCTAGTCCTCCAGACAGTTTGGGTTTTTATGTGCTAAGCTCTGGAGGTATCCACTTGTGTTTGTCTGACTCACTGGTGAATGATATTTCATGTAAAACAGATGTGTCTTCCCAGAAACGTCGTACCAGTTACTCATAAATATCCACGGACCTTTCTGTGAACATGATTTATTATTATCATAACTATGTCCTTCACTTAAAAACATTTCCCGACAGAAACTGATGAAATTCTGGGAATTGTGCTGAGTTACTAAGTCATTGTTTATGGGAAGGTATGTTGATGAGTACTTCAGCCTCAAAATGACCACTTTTATATCAATTACTCACCGTGTGTTACCTTCAATTTTAGAAGAAACCGTTTTCCTCGCACCCCTCCGCAGTGAACGAAGAGCTCATCTTTGATTTTGGCAAAAACGCACGTGTACCGGGCATACGACTGGATAAATGAGACTGGGATTTTACTGCATGAGTTTGCACACAGATGTTTTGAAGTAGTTGTGCTGTTGTTAAACGCAGCCTCCATTTACTTCAATTCATCAAGGATTTACTACGCTGTCGTCCGTCTTCAGATTCTCCCCCACCGTGGAGGCATGCGAGAAAAACAACCTTTTCTTCAAGAATTCAAGGTAACAAGTGGTGAGTGATTGAAAAGGTCCTTTTAAGGTGGTGTATTCCTAAATCAGAGATACATATATATTTAGATCTTTTGTGATGTGGGTGAACTGACCCTTTAAAAAAAACGGTTGAAACTAACTCAGTGCTCTCCAACCTTTGAACCGTATACCTGTTTCGGTATGTTCGTGTGACTTGGTCTGTGTGTGCACGTACACCAAGCAAACATGATATGTGCATGTGTACATGCTCGACCGCTTGCAAAGTGCGCCCACATGGCCAACACTTCTTTACTTGAAGCCCATCTCGACGCGCTCTTACCTTGTGGTAGTCCTGCTCCAGTCTGGAGTCGGAGCCTGCTCCCTGCTTGTACTTGTTCATCTTCAGCTTCATCTGCCTGGTCCTCTCCTCCATGTCCATACCTAAGCAGCACAGAGACAGGGGGGGCGGTCAGATGCGGGGGCCGACGCCGTGAGGGAGGCCTGATGGAGGGACGTACTGTTATGGTGAGAGACAAGCTTCTGCCGAGCTATGAGCCATGAGCTATGACGAGGACAGATCTAATGGGATCAAGCGGAATGGTCGGCTGTTTTAACACAAACAGAAAATACTGACTTGTAAACTTAAGCTGCATAACGTGTCCAACAGCTGCATTTGTAACCAATTGTCACAATTCCAGGCTAATCATCGACTAAAATGTTCTTTTTAATTGACTGAATGATAATCAAATAGCACAATTTATAGATTCCTGCTTTATAGTATAGAAGCTTTGGACACTGATATCGCAGTGGATCAAATGTTCGACTTCCGACAAAGCTCCCCATGTTGGGACACACTTTACATGAGATTCTAGATGAATGCCAACACATCCCTCTCAGCACAAACTGAAAGGCTTGCGAAAAATCTTTTTTTATTCTCATTTCGGTGCTTTGTACAATCATCACATTATCATGTTTGCCCATCTCATCTCCTCCTAAATTCAATTTTAGCACTGTGCTTTGTTTCGTGTCGCTGCAAGCGCAATTTGCATCGAACAGACATCAAGCCATAATCAATACAGAAGCTTAACCTTGTTCTGCAGGAGGTAATAATGCCACTGCATCAGAACTGTGCCCATTTTATGTAACTGAAAAGACAATAAACCCCCCGAAATGAAAAGCTCACAACAAATACGTTCTGCTGAATCGGCTACGTGTCGCCACTTTCCTGCTGTGCCTGCATCTCCACTCTCTCCACTTGCTCTCTGCCTCTACTTTTGCGTCATATGATGGCAATGATAAAGTGAAGATGAATGTAGAAGTGCCATGCGCACATACAGTAGGCCTATAGCATGCACGTACATACACGCACGCACACGGACAAAAGGAAGGCGACACAAGCTGAGAGCAAATGAGTGAAGTGAATGGAGTTCATTCTCCGTCTCTCGCTCGTTAATTGATTAATGTCAATAAACTGCTTCTGTGACATCTCAGGGCGCCTCAGGCGCGTCCATGTCTTTGGTTTTCTCTGAATGACAAGAGAAGGGTAATTTCATCTAAAGGACATTCATAAAAAGTGCTTGTTATGTCACACAGTTTCAGCGATTCTTTTGCAACATCTGCGAATTTAAAAACTTGTTTTCAGGTATTGCAGTTCTGCTGCTCTTTAAGCAGCCGGTTAGCTGAGCCTAGCACAACACAAAAAACACAGCTCGCCTGATTCTGTCAAAAGTCAGTCATTGTTTCATTTCAAAGCAAATGTGCTGAAATAAAGCCAGACAGTTAGAAACATATCCCTGCATAAATTCCTTTCGAACTGCTTTTGGTCTACTGAATACAAACTAAACGGGCTATGAAATCAATTTAGGGGAATGTTGAAAGTGTGTTTCCTCAGAGAGAGTAATCCAAATAAGGAGAATTCTTCTGCCATACAATGACAGCTAGTAGAAAATCAAACGGTGTTCCAATTCCAATCCGGTCCCTACACCCTCTCCCTACCCACGTTCCCTCCACTTGCGCACTTGTGTGGGGGGTCCGCCATATTAAGTTCTATCTCAAACCAATTAGCGGGGAGTGGAAGTGGGTTATAAAAGCCCCCAAGAGTGTCTACATTAATGCTGACACAAGCAGATACCCTAACTGACCACCTGCAACAGTGTTTTGTGATGATCCCATTTTTCAGTATAATAATTTGCACTGTTGTTATATATTGTAGTATACATCATTTACATTTTTGTTATTTATATTCTTCCATGTGTATTGTCATTGTATTGTAGTATAATCCACATATTGTACATACCTATTTCTTATAATTTCACTTTGTTATATATCTCTATCCAAGAATGGGAGCAACTATCACATTACCCAATATCCCCCTGGGCATCAATTAAGTATTTCTGATTCTGATATCTGTTCATAGTTTCCTTGTCCCGAAGCGTGCCGCTGTGTTTGTACCCTACACACCTTAGAGAAGGTGCTTCATTCAGCTGTGAGTGAGACTACAAACCGAGTGGAGGAGTGTAGGGGCCGGAATTGGAATTTGGCCAGTGTCTCATGTCTAGACCTGCAGCAAAGACACCACAGTGGCGTGACCATGATCGCCACACAGCCTATCCACGGCAAAATAAACACGAGTGATGACAAAGAAGCCAGAAGCATCATCTGCAGAACAGTTAAGAGCACAAACGGCACAAGAGAATGAAGGAGAGCAAAGCGGGAAGAGAGATGAGGGAAGGCGGGTGGGGGAGGGCAAGCCAGGAAGAGGTATAGAGTGAATTAAAAGTAGGAGAAGACGAAGAAGAAGAGGAGGCTGAGTCAGAAAAGAAAGGTGAAGAAGAAGAAGAGGAAGAAGAAGAAGAAAAAGAAGAAGAAGAAGAAGAAGAAGAAGGGACAGACCTGAGTTCGTCCAACCTGGTGAGTCCGTGTCTTCTGGGATCACATCA
This sequence comes from Pholis gunnellus, assembly GCF_910591455.1. Lineage (NCBI taxonomy): Eukaryota > Metazoa > Chordata > Actinopteri > Perciformes > Pholidae > Pholis > Pholis gunnellus. The sequence goes on from NC_136534.1 coordinate 6,246,842, forward strand.
CAGAATGGACAGACACAGACAGAGGAGAGGAAGATGGATGTGAGAGGATGCACGAGGGGTAAGGGAGGGGGGGACGGAGGAGAAGAGGGAAGAAGGAGGGAGTGCGACCCGATCACCGTGATCGCCGCGTATGCCCGGTTTGCGGGGTCAGAGTGAGGAGGGAGAGGGAGGGACACGACACGACAACAGTACGACACGACAACGACAAAAACGACAAGAACAGAACACACAGACAAAATCATAGAGTACACACCAAGAACACACAAACTCCACCACGGGCACAGTGAGAAGTCAAAACAGGAGAGGCTGAGGTAGAGGCTAAGAGTTTGGTTATTAGAGATCAGGGGGGTGGGGGGGAGGTTGGGAAGGTGAGGTTCTGCGCTTTAAAAGGAAAAAGAGCTGAAACAGTAAAGAGATGTTAATGCGCCCTAGACCAGATAGAAACTACAAACCTGGGGATAGGCGGGGAGAGGGGGGAGGAAAGGAGGGTAAAAGGAGAAGTGGATGTCACTTGAGTCTGCATGGGGCAACTGTGGGGAGACAGCCTGGAAAAATAACATGAAAGAAAAGAAGAAAAAAGAAAAGAAAAAACACACAAACTGAAAGCACAGAGCAGCGAGCGCACAAAAGAGAGAGAGAGCCGACTACCTCGCGAGGGCTCAGCAAAAAACGTGACGATTGACGACAAAATACAGACGTAACCTGAGTAGAGTGCACACTCACACACTCACACACACACACACAGTCGTCAGCTACAGTATCTGTCTCAAAAAGAGGTTACGTAACAACAAGATCGACGGCTTGCTTTGAGGCATCTCTGTTGCTTCTGATTACATATTTTCCCCCCTCTTTGTATCATTCCTTTTTTTTCTTTCCGCTCCGCCTGCCGCAGAGTCCCTGGAATATATCCGTCTTCTCTTTCTCTATCGTGTTCTCTTTGTGGCGTAAGCAACCACCCGTGGACCCGCGTGACCTCAGATCGTGGGTTTTCGACATCAGGGTCAGTCTGCGGCCCTGTAGCCCCTCCTCAGAGTCAGGCCGTCGCCCCCTCTGGCCACCACTCACATTGCTCCTGTTCTCTCCACCCTTCCTGTCTGATCTCCGTCCAGGAGTCTGAACCTGACAAAACAGACAGTGACAGATGGGAGGGCAAAAGGAGCCCACTGCTGATCAGACTTCATCTTCATACCCCCTTACACAGAATCTTTGCATTTAGCTCAATTAGTGCTCCATTAGGATGAATAATGAAGTGTCGCATGAATTAAAAAAAGACAATGTGAGACATCTGCCTCACCGGCTTTCATCTCTTTGTGGCAGCTAACATCATCTCATTAGAGAGTCAAATGATAATCGAGAGAGCAAGTGATTTTCTTTTTCTCCTTGTTTCAGCGGCATCATGTAGGTCATCGGCATAAGAGAGTGATATAAAACCAGAAGGGGTGAGTGTGGGAAAGGTCTCCTGTGGTCTGTGGGTTTATACTGTATGGCATTAACATCTCATATTCTACCCAGACCCCGGTTACAGACATGCAGCGAGGTAAGCCGTGTGGCAAACAATTACAAATGGTTATTCACAGAGGCAACATGAAACGTATGGTGTGTTTTCACAACGGAGGTATACCTACAGTTCCACAATCGTAAATGCCATTTTGGGTCACGAATGCTGAAAATGAGCTCAGCTGCCATGACACTAAATCATACAAGACACACTGTTGTTCTCTTTTCTCCCAGGCTCAGTGTCTAACGTAAATGTTTCTATGGGAAGAGTCAAAGCAGTCTCAGGGCACCATGCATGTTTAAAAATGTTATCTTAATAAAGTAGTCCTTACTTCCCAGAGAATAGCAACAAAGCACCATGGGACAATAGAAAGTAAAATGGAACTCATGGTCCATATCATTGACACAGATGTGTTTCTTCTTCCAGACTGTGGTAGACTGGGCACATATCATTGCTCCTAATATATACAACACCATCCTAAATGTTTGAGTCCCGACATCCCCAGCCCACTGTTCTTTACTATCAGTTAATACGGATTCTCTTAACAGACAAATGTGGATGTCTTCACTATTAAACTGCACCACCTGCAAAAAGCTTCCTCACATCCTCCCTCGCTCATCATTCAGTCCTCGGCATTGTGTTCTGCTGCAGGTCCAGAGGCAGATTAACTGACTGGTATGGGAAACTTGTGAACAATAGGTGGGGGTGGGGGATGTGATTAAACCCCCCCCCCCCCCCCACACACACACACAGTCGATGTTGAGGAGCCTCGACTGGCCTTGAGAAAGCTGTGAGTGTTAATAAAGTAACGTGAGTGTGGTCACGCTGGAATAGAGCATCGTGCTCAGTCAGCCTTTCCGGGATACATAAAAGTTGAGAAACATATGCAGAGGCACAGACACAGAGAGCACCAGAGGACCAGGGAGTGTAAAGAGAGACAGGTCTGAGAAAGAAGAGACCGACTTATGAGCATTTAAAAACTACACAGAGTAGTATAGTAGAGAGTCAAAGCTTGTGATATCACTTCGTCACACTGTAGCAAAACCAATACAGAAATGCTCACAGCATCAGATGTTGCAGACACACACATGACACTTTCCTTCTGGCTTTGTTTAAACAACATCACCGCTCAACATCAGTTACATCTGAAGCCGTGATCATGTGGGCACTGCATGTCCGCCAGTGACATAACAGGTAAATATAAAGGAGGCTAAAATTCAGAGGGGAGGTTGGAGACGCGTTTCCATGGCAGCACATTAAGCTAATACAGCAAACACAGCACCTCAAGACACCGGCGGAGTCATTACCCCAGCAACACATCTCGCCTTCTCCCCGCAATACATCCATGGATTTGTGTTGCTTTGTTTAGGGTAATGGCATGTGCTGTGCTTTACAATTCAACCCTAAATCCGCTTTTTCAAGCGCTTAGTGATGACGAAGAGCGTGTAGAGAAACATCAGCTCCACGCTGCACTGCAAAACCACACCAAGAGAGGAGAGAGAGGGAGACGGAAGGACGCCATCCAGAGGCTGACCTGGGTAAACTCAGGTTAATCATCTCTTTAAATCCTTCGAAATAAATAGAGAGATTATATATTTGTTTCTTTTTCATCCAGCTCCTACTGTACAATGTCCAGGTCTGACTTTGGAGAGGCAGTATTCCAGCTGATAAAGAGTCCACACAAACTGTTGAAGGACAGCGCGGAGAAAGTCTTCAACGACGGATCACTTTGGCAGAATTTTGCTCAGATTTCGAAGGTGCAAACCTTTACATGAGTCCATGAATAACCAACAACTGATTATCCGTTCTTGCGCTGCAGAAGAATTTCGCTCTGTGAAAATTACTCTTAAGGCAGCTCAATAGCAGTGATCTTAGAGGACGTTTTAGAAAAGCAGTCCCCAATATTCTACTTAAACTCTCGACTCCTATGATCAGTAACTCTTGATTGTTTAAGCTAGAAGCTCCTAAAAACGTTATAAAACAGGGTTCTCCACGCTGAATCAGGCACTTCTCAAAACTTTATTTCCAGCAATTATAACAGGTATGTGGGACAGCATGAGTTACCATTGTTATACAGTTTGGTTGGTTTAAAATGCCTATATGTTTGTTAATGCAACCCCTGGTTCTTATTATTGAAGTGACACGCTCAGTTGACAGAGAATTACACGAGTAAGCAGATTTGGTGCTTCGCTCAGGCCCAAACGTCAGATGACGGATACGTTGCCGGCTGATCGAGTCCTCGCAGTTACGGCACAAACTTACCACAAAGGCCGACTCATTCTGAAAGAAGCGTTTTCACTCCGTCATGACGAGGCGCCGCCTCATCGCCGTGATGCACTAAAATGCACCGTCAGGTGGCAGCATTACCTTTGTGGCGTTTACAGCGAGCGCGCCGTTGGGACTGATTCAGTGAGTGTTTTTACTGTTCATGGACTCATACGGTTGATTGTGCCCGAAATTTTGAATATTCTATCAAAGTGAAACGTGGAGTTTTAAAGTGTCAGAAATCCACACCCAGACCAACCAACCTGCGTCAGTGAGGGAGGAGTGTGGCTGTGTCCCTCCGTCAGACAGAGAGCCATTCAGCCCTCGCTGCTGGTCCTCCCATGTCACTTCTACAGCGAGACACGCACACACATACGGTACAGATTTACACACACACACACACACACACACACACACTGGTTTGCACGCTACAGCCATCTCAGGGACCCTGGATTGACAAGAGAACTTTGAGAGGTATTTAGCAGTGATAACAGAGGCCAAGAGAAAGACCTCTTTGCCACTTCAGCACTGAATTCATGGACAGCTCCTCATCAAACATAATGAACTTTGCTCCATCTGCTGGCCAACAAAGGTAACAGTCCAGGATGGTCTAAACGTAGGAGATTAGACTCTGCAGTACTTCTACGGCAAAGTGAAATGCACAGAATTCCCCCAAACACTACGCTTAATGTGTTGGGATGCAATAATCTATCTTAATTTGTGGCTAAAAAAGGCAAAGAGTTATGTATGACTGAAACTGACAGTCTTAATAAGGAAGCACTGCACTGAGTGTACTGAGTGTGTGTCTATGTGTTCAGTGTTCCATGTCATATTAAAATGATTGGCGATTTCACGATGCAAATACAGTCGAGAGCTCTTTCTCTGTGAGGTGGATTTCTATTACAGTAGACAGCAGATTTGGGCCGTCCTGGAGCCAGACGGGGACAGAGACTAGCAGAGATCACAACGACAGCTCTCTGTACATATTAACATCAGCTGCAGCTACGCACAACTCTTACATTTGATCACTCCAAATCAACTCCATACGAAACTAACCACACTCCGTCTATATAACAGATGGCGTGTGGACAAAGGGAACTTTCGTACGGGCTAATAAGAAAGAAGAGTCACCAAGAGTAGAGCAGTAATGAGAATCACAGATGCGAGCGAATGTCACACATGAAGAACTCGTGTTGACCGAGAAAGTCCACACAGCAAACTCACGCCATCACACTACTCTGGCTACTTGCCTTTCCTCCCATTTACCGGTGGGCCTTGGGGTTTTTCCTCACAGTCTGCTGCTAGTAGAGAGAGACAGATGGAGGCTCGTGAAACGATGGACATCTGAAAGCCCCATACTTGTAAGTCACATTCACATGGCAACTCATTTCTGCACGTGCTCAAACACAGAGGCACAGACATCTACAGATCCACAAGATAATGTGGCTTTTCTTTTTTTTTTACAAACCTTACACTGTTTCCACTGAAACCAGCACTACAGCTATGGCAGTGTTGAGTAATAGCACGGCGCAGTCAAAGGACAGAAGCACGCCACATAAACAGATGGGAAAGTAGGAAGTGGAAACTGTGGGGAACTCCACTTTCTGCCAACAGTCTGGCCGTTCATTCAAGCCTGTGGATGAATGTACTGTACAGATACACGTACTGTACATCACTCTCATCCCAAAACAAGGTCGTAACTGAGCTTGTACTTATAACATATCCATTGTGATTTTAAAAGGAAAAATCATGCAGCATTTCGAGAAAATGGAGAAAAACACATGGATTGGGTTTGAAGGTTGTTTCTGTAGTAGTCAAAAAAACACACACACACACACACACACCTGAGCGACCATTTTGGGGTTTAGACGCCCCGGGCTCCTCCCCTGCTCCCTCTTAGGAGTTGCCACACGTAAACAAATAACATACAAGACAATTAGGTTCGTGCAAGTGTGAGGTATGACTATAGTTTGAAACACAGCAGCGAGACGAAACAATAGCAGGTTTATCAACAGTCCAGCTCTTCTCTGTAACCAGCACAGGGCATTAACAAGATCCAGTCCATAAAACGCCACACACACACACACACAAACACACACACACGACATTTGCATTACATAAGCCGAGTGCCGTACGGCTCTGTGGGAGCTGCAGCACAAGGTCAGATCAATAACTCCCCCCACTGCCCACACACTGCCACTGTCCTGCAAGGTAAGGCAGAGAGAGAGAGAGAGAGAGAGAGAGAGAGAGAGAGAGAGAGAGAAAGAGAGAGAGAGAAAAAGAAACAGAAGCACAAAGAAAGAAAGGAGGGAAAGAGAGAGAGAAGTGAGAAAGGATAAACTGTCTGACAAGGAGAAAAAGTAGAAAGAGAGATTGGGGCGGGAATAAAGAGGAAAAGGCGACACAAAGGAGCGATGGAGAGGTCCAGACAGAGAGAGCTTCAGAGTGATAAAAAAAAAAGATGGCACAGATACAGAGGAAAGGCAGGAGAGAGAGAGAGAGAGTAAATAAGAGCGTGAGGAAGATGGAGAGAGAGAGAGAGAGACAGAGAGAGAGACAGAGAGACAGGCTTGTTGGCCGCTGTACAGAAGACAGGGAAAGCCCTCGTGGACTCTGACAATGATGTAAGAGTTCTGCGAGTGCTTTGACAAGTCCTCCAGAACTGTTGGAGCGCCCCCCCCCCCCCCCCCTTCTATCTTTGACCCAATCATTCCCTTACAATCACTGCAAAGCTGCAAAAGGCTTTGTTTTTCCACTGCGTCTGTTTCAAAGACACGAGTGCAATAATCACCGCTTTCATCGCGGCTCTTCTTAAGGCACACGTCACAAGTCGCTACAACACATAACATTTGTTAAAGGAGTGCTGAGGAACAAGCGTTCCTCAGCGAACAAGCGTACCCAGTTTAGTTGATACAGAATCATTAGCTTTAGTGACGTATCTCAGCAGTCCAAATAGTTTAAATTAATCAATAACTCCAAGACAGACACAAAAATATGTTGAGAGTGTAACTCAAAACACACCACACTGGTACAATCAATGGTAGAATCCAGACAAGCCTACAGGTCAGCACAACACAATGGTACAGGACATCCAAACCGTACGTTAAACACAGCTGCAACAGAGGGAGGGTTCAAGGAGCACCGAGTAGCCTCCAGTAAACCCAGCCGCCCGCCATTGCAGACTGGGTTTGGGCCTTCAGAGTAAGGTGCGCGCTCAACGCGCCCAGCCTGAAAGACTAAACCCGCACATTCAGGTACAGACCTTCACTAGGCTCTGTTCCTTCGTCTCCATCTTCTGAGAGAGAGAAATGGAAAAGGGAACCGAGTGGAAATGTTATGGGTGGCAGGCAAAAGTAAACAGCAATAAACAACAGCAAGGAAAAATCCTCGTGTATAAGATATGACCTATAGCTAATGCTCAAAGTTTCCACCAGCAAAGAAACATCTTACAGTCAAAAATGAAGCTTGAAAGTCAGCAACCGCTGCTTCCCAGCCCCAATCAGTTGGGCCACCAAATAAAAACGATATCATCATGAGGCTCATGGTGTCTTCACGTCTCTTCACAGACCCTGTAATACAAATAGAAAACAACCAAGGTGACTTACTTCTCTCTTTCCCCGTGGGTGGAAGCTGTGGGAGTTGTCGTCCTCGTCTATTGGACATGGGGGTACTGGTGGGACTGGTCTGGACCGATCCACTACGAGGATGCGCCCTACATGACAAAAAGTGGCGGACAACGGGGTGGGACACAAATTAGGACAAGATCTGATGGTGGATGCAGGGCCTGGCCATGTCACACCCACATCACAGTGTGAAAAAAGTAATTGCGTTTTCCAAAAAAATGGAAAGTTTGATTTCAGGAGGTAAAGCTTAACATAAAAAAGTAGAGCTCTCTACTATGACACCAGTTTGATAATTTATCATATAGGTTGGATCACATCTTTACTTATTTTGATGTCACTGTCAGGCTCAATTGGAGATAATCAGTGACAGAGATCATTGTATTTGTTTTATGATTTAAAGCTGAATTTAATGTTGAATTTAAAAAATCAAATAACATTTTTTGAACGAGACAGAACTAATAGTGGTTACATAGCTCCATGTAAAGAGTTATTTATAGCAAAAATGTATAGCATTTAGTAACTTTGTAAAGATCTAAAACCAATGCACACAGCAATGAAGTTTGGCACATGGCATGGGAGTGGAGGGACACATCAACTGTAGGGAACTGAGCTGCAATAAAAAAAGATGCCAGGTGTGAACCGCATGTGCAGCCGACTCATCACGCTGCAAGGAGAGAAGAGTTCAATGCAGGAACGGCAGACCAGTGCGACCATGCGTTCAGACTGTCCCCAAAAGGCTTCAACTCAAAACAAAAGAAGAAAGGAAACAGAAATGCCATCACAGGATAAACGGCATCAGTTGATGTTAGTAATGGAATCAAAGTCGGCCCATCACTGCTATACTCACGCAAGCGTATGAGCAGTGTGTTCCAAATTAAAACGCCAGCACGCCCCCTACGGTGTCGGGGGTGTCGTGCCTGGAACATGGGTAAAGAAAATACAGCACCGGTGCTTTTGGGGACAAAACAGAAAGTGGCTAGGTGGGAGGTAGTCGTGAGGGGGAGGTGGGTGGGGTGAAGTGAGGTGAGGCGGGGAAGCAGGGTATTGGGAGGGTGGGAGTTAGGTGGTGGTGATGTGTTGTTGTTTTTTTTTTTGTTCTGGTTCATTCTGTGAGTTAGTCAGGCTCGGGGTGGGTGGGACGGAGTCTGTACTGGTTTGAGTTCTACAAAGGTTCTAGTGATGCAAACATTTAGCAGAGGTAGAGCTGCTCTGGGGGCAGAAATAATCCTATTGGTTGATTTAGAAGAACCAGGGATTTTCACAAAGGAGCTGATCTATATTTAGTAGCTAGACCTGTAGCTTAGCAAGAAAAAACATGAGAATATTAAAAACAATTACTCCTTCTTTTGATTAATGACAAGCAAATCATGAAGTCAGTGGGCTAACATTACCTAGCTTACCTAAATAGCCTAATATAAAGCTATTTGGGTAAGCTAGGTAGCTAGGCTGGTAGCTAGGCTAACTAACCTCTATAAGACCTCTGTATGTCTATATGGCATATTCCCAGTTAGCAGCATAATAGTAAACGTAATGAATTCTCTGGGCTTTGGTCTAATAATGTTACTGTGATTTTCTTTTGGTCTACGTATTGATGTTTTAAGCTAATGTTTAAATTATCTCTCCCTCCAGAGTAGCTATGCCTCAGGGAAATGATTGTACAGCTAAAACTCCAGTTTGCTTCTGTGCTAAGATGGTTAGCGTCTCTGATCTGGGTCACACCTCGTCAAGGCAGGTGAGGGGGGGGCGGACCTCCCAGATGGCAGAGACGGCATGGACCTCATGAGCGAAGAGTCGTGGGGGCGTTCAGTGGAGCGCGAGCGGGACGTGGGGCGCTCTATAGTGGGCCGCTGGTCTGCAGAGCGGGACCTGCTGTGATACTCGTGTCTATCCATGGCTCCGTGGTTCCTACAGAGGTTATTGAGAGATAGGCAGGCACTCAGTGGGGCCCCAGCAGGGCAGGGACAGTATGCTTGGCAGGGTGGACAGTATGGAGGGCAAAGAAATTTGCAGCACCCTCAAAATTCATCCAAAATGCATGTTTCAGTAACCTACCAGTTTTTTTGTTGTTGCACGTTTTACTACGAATCACATACTAGACTTTACATTGCTAAACATTTTCCATATCATACAGTCCAATTTCAACTTTTCTTCCTTTTGTATGGGAATCAACTTGCCACTCAAAAGTATTGCAATCCGAATGAACATTGTGTATGCTTTAGTTATGGTTACATTTCACTACACTTGCACTGCAATGTGGGTGCAAATCTATCTGCATTTGACATGGTATTCACTGTCAATGACTACCAAACAATGAATGTATCTTAATACTGCATGTTAAGTCGGAATCGCACATTCAAAAAACTACTCTACAGCCTGCTTTGGAAACAGCTCTGCTGTTATGTCAAGGATATGTGATTTATTTGCAGTACATTTTCTTAAACAAGCAAAAATTCAGGTATGGTCATTTAGAGTGACAACATGAAATTATTCAACAACTCTCGGAGAGTAAAATGTCAAAAGGGCTAGGTGCACCCTGTGTGGCCTATAGGTCCTGTAGTGAATTTAAGAGTGAGGTCCTCAGGTTGGTGGCAGGGACCATGTGCTGTCTATAGGTGGTGAGTGACTGTTCATTTACGGTCTGTTTGAGGTAGAGTGAGATGTGAGGGAAAAGTGAAGTGCATCTTTACATTGCTTTTGGCTTGTCATATCTGTTATCTCCTGAAAAATGCACATCCATGGAAAGTATTTTTGGCACAGTGAGGATGAAGGCAAAATCTTGTTGGTCTGAAGAGCTGGAGGAAAGAAGCAGGTGAGGTTTCTCAACCAGGAAACTAAATCATAAATAGTGTACATGGATATTATTTCACTTTGCAGAGAGGAAATAGCAAGATAAAATCATTTTCATTTGATTTCATCAAAAAAGTGAAGGAAATATTCAACTTTGGACATGAATTCAGAGACGTTAAGAGCATGCACACTGTTGGTGAAACTGTAAAAGTTATATTGGTGAATCTTAAGTATTTCAACAGTTGCATTTCAACAGTTTTTATGATTAATAAAACAAACAGTATTTAACTAAACCATTTCACCATTCTTATCCTAAAGCACAGGAGACATGTTGGTGTCCTAAAGATACAAATAGCTGGGAGCTGCTGGTAAAAAGGCTAATAGACACCAAAAGATTTCTTTCTAAATTGTAACTTTGTTAAATTCTTCTGGGAATATGGAAGATTTTCTTTCCCTTTGGAGTCATTTGAATCATTTGAATTTGAATTAAAAAGTAAATCTTGTCAGAGCCTTGTAGTGTCTACAGCCTTTTGCAGGATGAAAAATTGTCCAGTAGAGGAGATGTCCTTTTTGTCTCCAATAGCAAAACAAAGGCCCATCAGTCAGCGACCTTAAGTAGCCTTTAACATTCTTCATCTGCAGTCATTCACAGTAATGGTCAACATAATCATTAGTGGATTCACATCGTGAGGTTGTTATGGCCAAGGATTTATGGGTAATGTGAAGGTTATGTCTGTTGCAAATCAAACTTCTCATTAGGTGTAATTTGATGGATGTCGCCACAACAGACTGCACTTTGGAATAGCACCGCTCACTACGTTCTCTCTGGATTCAAACCGAGTCCAAAATATTAGTTTCTGTACTTGGAAAAGCTGCTTTTTTTTTTTATGCGTACACGCTGCAGGCTTTGTCCCACTCAAGGTAGACCCTGGGGCGATGCACTTAAACAGAACCATAAAACACATTTTCTCATGTTCTGAGGGGAAATCACCTAAACTAAGACACTTGCCAAAAGGCTTAGACTCTACTAATGCTCTCCGCTGCTCATCTTTGTCTCCTCTTCCATTTGCCTTCTGTTTCTTTGCTCTGTCCTCATTTCTTTTCAGTTCCTAGTGTTGCTTTTACTCTGCCAGGGTGCAGACAGAAACAAACTGTATCTGTATGAAGAGAGGAGGGAAATCTATTCTACTCCTCTGTGGATAAGACCGAGATTCTGGCTACTTTCCTTTCTCTGTCCGCTCAGACAAAAAGAAAGGGAGAGAGAGAAGAAGACGGAGGGCTCTCGTTAATGGCTATCTGGGCTATAGGCTGAGCCTGAAGTCGAGCCAAGCCGGGCCTCAGGGAAACTTTGTGACACTTTAATAAAGTCAGTCAGGCTCTCGGGCTGGGTTCTGAGGACTCATCACTTTTTTTCCTCTTGGAGCGCAGAGAAATGGCACAAACGTCACGTTATTCCTGACTGAAAGCCAGACGGCAGCAGGCGAAAGATTGAAGACAGAGAAAAGTAGAGTCATTGACAGCGTTTCTCTGTAGGGGGAGGGGGGAGGGGGGAGGGGGTCTTTCTTTTTATTGGCGCATCAGGATGCTGGCGTGGGTCCTGGGGGTGGATGGATGGGTGTCAGCAGGCCTTTCTATGGCTGCTTGGAACGGCCTGGCCGCCCATGATGGCCAGACACTAGAAGCCAAAGGGCAAAACACGGAATTTACAAAACTACTGTGCAGCCCAGAGCAATGCATCAGAGATGCCATTGTACAGGTGAGCGATACGCAGCTGCCAATAGCATGTAAAAATGAAGGACAACAGTAATATTGACACACACCACTGAGCAACATATTGCTGTTGGCATAATGTACATGGGTACATAAACAAGGACATCAACGAATAGACAGTAAGGTGGCTGGCCAGCAATTAACCCAACAACCAGGAGACATAGAGCCGGCGTCAGCAACACAAATAGCTCTGAGGCCTCGACATACAGAGGCAGTTGTGTATTACCGTTTCACATCTACGCAACTTCAGAGCTGTGATGACGCTTTTAGCAAAAACCGATATCGAGACAGGGATATCATTTTCTGCCATCACATGTACGACCACGGATAAATCAAAGACGGACGAGGGACAACTTGAGGGGACCACAAGATGGCGGATGCACGGATGCAGCGGCAGTGCATGTCAATACCTCTCGTAGTCATAGTCGGAGGAGTAGGCGCCCTCAGAATAGGCGCGGGCCATCCTAGTGGAACGCAGTAACCTGACTGCTTCCTCTCGGCAGATTGGGTACACGCGATGGTTGCGGCTGGCGGGAAAATATCAACAGCTGGTCAGCATTTAATTTCTTTCTCCGTCAAAAGGGGAAGCAACATGAAAAACAAAATAAACTGCAAGGGAAGACAACTTGGAGTACACCATTTCTTTTCCATTGCATACTGTTCTCTGCCTGAAAACATGCCTATAGTACAGATCCACAGTGATTACATATAAGCTGAATTCTAACACTACTATCCTATGAACGTTTGAGGGAGAAACCACCTCTGCTGGACAAAACTTCACAACCAACGAACACTTATCCATGTTCAGTATTGCCGTAGTCACTCTTTGGTGGTCATCACACTTGCTCACATGGCAAAATGTTTGGAGCAAAACGAGAGGAATGTTTGCATGAGAATGACTGAGGTGATGAAAAGAGAGAATAAGCAATGCTGATACCGGATGGATGAAGTGTACGGCCACTCATTTCCTCAATGTACTGTACGACACACACACACAGAATGTATACATTTGGTCTTTTGCAGAAGAAATATATACTTAACACAACGCTGATGTCACTGACAATGGCCAGATAACATGAAGCATCCACTTCAGTGCATCCCCAAAAAAAACACGTTGTGCATTGACTACAGTGATTGAAGACATGCCATCGTGTCAGTGCCATGTGTTCAACGCTCAAATGAAAGACTTCCTCAAAGAAAAGAAAGGGGTTGCGGGTTGGAGTTGAGATGGGGCTTCATGCATGCTCAGGTAAAAGTCTACCTGGGGTCTTTTTGAGGATCATCAATAGGCTGAGTATGTCTGGTTCGAGGTAGGGTGAGAAAATGGCTGCGACCACATGGAGGGAGGAGAGAAGACAGAGATGGATCTGAGATGGCGCCGAGGAAGACGCGGAGGAGGAGGAGGAGGAGGAGGAGGAGGAGGAAAGGAGAGACACAGAATCATAGGCAGACAGATGGAGGTGTGAGGAAACGGAGGGAGAGAGATTTCTCAAAGAAATAACGACGTAAAGAGAGTGAGAAAGCTCAGAGGAAAGGTTGATGTGACGGTTTCAAAGAGGGGGGGGGAATAGGCGAGGAAGATGAGAGGTGCTGAGAAGATGTCTTCCTCAGCTTTACCACATCGACGGATGAAAGCGGTACACCGAGCACACCGGCAGCATTCACAGAGGGAGGAGCGGAGAAGCAAAGTCCAAGCACCTAAACCTGCTTGGTGTCACTTCTACTGCATGATTAAAACAACTTAAGACCATGCACATTACATACGAGTTCTTCTTTTACAGGCACAACATTTCAAAAAGTAGGAAAACACATGGGAGACATTTGCAAAAACAAGATTTGTTCTGGTACATTTCCAAATTCTCTGTGACTCATTTCCTGTGTCATTTTAAACTGTTTATAATAAATAACCGGCCACTGTTAATTAAAGCAGCTGAAATACACTCGAGTGAGCACTGTCCCAGACAATTTAGATAAGTGCATTTTCTGCGTCTGACACTGATTTAGGCCAAGCCTCAGAAATATCAAATAAACTTAATTGGACGGGGGAAAGTAGCTGCGGTCTGGCACTGCCAAGGCTATGATTGGACTCTTGGAGCAACATTTTCCAAACCCTCACAGAAAAAAAGTGCTGATGGGGGATAACTGACCACTTCCCCTCGATCACCTTTTCCATAAAGATAGCGAGATACATGCAAATGATGCAAGCTGTATGCAGCATTTGAAGCACTGGATTGTTTCCTGCATCCTTGATATAAGATGGAAAATACCTATTTGTTAATTACTCCTCTTACGTGGTGCAGTCGTACAGTCTAGTGTTCATGTAGGATTTTAACTGTGATGCAATTTATTTGAATCCGCGCTTTTGTATCGGGCTTAAAAATATTATGATAAATTATTTCCAAGGAATGGAGAAAGTTTCTCTCTAAAAGCAGGAATACAAGAGAGATTAAAAGTGCCCACACACAACATCAGTTCCCAGAGAGTTAAAGGCAGACGGCCTCGTGCATTAAGTGTATGCGTGCATAAACACCTCCCTGCATTTCTGCTCACCAGCCCCCACTTGTGCTTGTCAGCATCTGCTCCATGCATGCCCGCGTATGTGCATGCATCCACTGGACACAAGTGTAAGCTGGAGCGCGTGTGTGTGTGTACCTGTCAGGTGAGTAGTTATCTTCGGACACACTGTGGTGGTCCACTCTAGTGGAAGAGCTGTACTGAGAAGGCCTAAGGTCAAAGGCTGGGTCCAGACTTCTGCTGTGTGACAGAAGTGGACCGGATCACCCCTCATGTAGTTTACACACCACACACTGACCCATACTGGCCAAGGGGGGGGGCGAGGGGCACATCGCCTCATGTTTATGTAAGGCATTCAGAGTAACGCGAGAAATATTGCTTCATTCATACACGTGGGGCTAATGATGTGGCATTTAGAAGGCAGTACAGTCCCTAAACCCTATGGACCCCTTCAAGGAAATTAAGGCTAAAAGGGTTTCAACAGGGGGTTAAATGAAACAACAAAACAGAGAGTTTCCACCCAGAAATCCAGCCCAGTAGTTACCTGGAGGGTGGGGGAACGCTGGGAGAGCGCGACCGCGCCCGGTTAATATCAGCCGACCGAGAGCAGTGGTTAGACGACATCACCTGCTCGGGAACGGACAGCGTGGAGCTCTGGAAGTCTCTGCCATTTGGCCGGTAGTCTGGGAAGACAAGAACAGATAGAGGAAGGGAGGGATGGAGGGACAAGATGAAGAGGGTGTTGTTGTTTTTCAGAACATTTCTGTGTCTAATTTCCCTTTAACACCTTGTGAATTTTCTGTATTTCTGAGCGAGGGATATGGCTAAATGTGCTGCATTTGATCATGAAAAATGATGGCAGCTAATGACGCAGACGTAGTTTAACCCGCAGCCTTTAATAACGGACCAAACTTTATAAAACGTGTGCTAAAATGCTAATCTGCAGAGGCACAGCTTTTCTTTTTTCATTATGCTGAGTTTCCATATTCCACAAAACGAGGTCTAAGTTTCAATATAGGTGGAATTCATCTGCTGTGTTAACATTGTGCATGAAAAAAACCTTAGAAAAAAAAAAAAACTGAAACATTATAATGAATTTTCTCTGCGAGGCTGATTGGTCCATTGAACTTGAAAGAGTTCATTAACCGATAATCAGACGTGGCTTGCCGCCATGGTTAAGGTCAATGCTTAGCACTATTAAACTTGATTGATATTCAATAGAGTGTATAGCACATTCAAATGAGTTAAGGAAAACCTTGAATCAAACGTTGGAAAAGAAGGAAAGGTAGGAAAAGTTAGAGATAATGTTATGTTGACCTTCACGAGAGGAAGTTTGACTGAAATATGATAAGAGTTGACCACACAGACAGATTCAAATATTCAAACTAAGTCATTTATCTTAATCGCAAGTGGACCAATTCTGAAATTCTGATCATTTCTGACCATTTGCATACCAATCCTAATAAACAAAAGTTAAAAAGGAGAAGAAATTAACAATATCTTTTCTTCATCATGATGCAGATAGGATTTAAAAAGGAATTCATCTGCCACAGCTCCAACACAGAGCCTCCTGCAGCAGAGCAATTGAACACCATGCAGAGCCCAAACACATCTATTCTTCCTCTTCACAGGCTGCCTGACGCACGAGTACAGCCCGTCTGTTGAGCACGTCTAAAGAGGAGAACCTTCACTAAGGATTAATAGGATTGAACCAGAGGAGCGGGCTGCATCGGAGCAGAAGGACAGTAGGGACGGGACTGAGGGTCAAAGCAAATCTAGTTGTACTGTACAAAATATTAAACATGTGACTTCACTTCTAAAATTCCATCAAAAGAGTCCAATAACAGGAGTTATACTTTGAAAGACATAAGCAGTATCTGTGCGTTAATTACTAGGGACAGTTCACCTATGATGTACTGAATGGACCGGACAACTAGAAACCGGGTAGTTAGTTTGCCGGGAAATAAAATGCGATAAAAAATTTTTCTCGTCCCCCTTTAAAAGTAATAGTGTCAGCAGTGTAAAGGGACAGCTCACCCCAAAATACACTTCCTTCTGCACGCTGATTCGGTTAGCGGGTGTAGTTCGGTAGAAAGAAAATAGTTCCTACATGAGACTGCTCCCAACGAGGTCTGTGGATTATCTTGAGTAACTAGGTCATGATTTCTGGAAAGAGCCATTTCAGATTTTTCAAATGCAGTTCTTTTGCGCTTCAAGCACCACAAGCTGAGTGCCATATAGTCATATTATATGAAGAGAGATAGCAGACATCTCTGTCTCCAAAGCGAGGCAACTCACACCAAAACAGTCTAGATTGATAAATAGCCCTACAGGTAAGAGGAAAAACATGTATTTTTGATTTTGGGGGTGAATTGTCCCTTTAATGCAAAGACTGCAGGGTAGACTGAGATGTGGTGCAGCCTGTGTAAAGAGGAGGGTGCGACCAAGGCTGAACGAAGGGGTATTCCCTTCACTGTGAATGAAGTGAAGGTGACTGCCTGGCATGGTGAGGCAGTCAGGGGCTGATGAGAATGTTAAAGAGGCTGGACTGGAGGGGGATTTCCCTCAGCTACAGTATCATCAGCGAGTCCAGGCCGATGCTGAATCTATTCTCTTCTCTCTCTCTCTCCGATGCATTTCTCCTCTATGTCCCACGTTCTTTCCCTCTCTTTGTCTCTGTGGCTCCCGGCATCTACTGACTGAAATGTGAACTATTACCACACGCTAAATCAACAGTGCAGGCAGCAGCTGCCTCCACCCGAGATTTACCAACAGCTTTCCTGCAAACAAGGTCGGCAAGTTTCTGCGGTCTTCAAGCGAAAGGGAACAAAAAGAGGGATGGTTTTAATTGAAAGAGGATAACAAAGACCATACTGCATTACTATCTTGTGCATGAGAAAACAAAAGCAAGTCTCTATGTTTTGCTGCCTCTTTCAGCACGGTTTCCTTCAAGGTTGACATGGTATGTGGGCAAACACCAAGTACTTTTCAGTCTTTCTTTTTGCCGTTTTTTCTCTGGCTCTCTGGCTGCTAACTTCTCCTCTTCTAATGTGCAGCGTGGGCGTGCTGCTGGAGCCTCGGTGAGCACAGCGGAACAGCAACTAGCAGTGCAGAGGCAGGCAAAATCTCAGTGCTCCCTCGCTGTGCTGCTGCTGATGGGCTGCAGCATTTCACCCTGCTAATATGATATATAACAGTATTGTAAGCTGTTCAGGCCACGGAGGCATTTGACGGATGGTGGCATGTAGGTGGTGAGGTTAAAATAAAATTGAAAAATATAATACGGTCTGGTGAAACAGCCCAATAAACAATTCAAACTATGCTGCCACTTTACCTCCAGACTGGCTCATTTTGCTTTTTCAGATTCCATTTACATGCACTCATGAGTGTTGTTAATATGACCATAATATATTACCTGTTATTACCCCGACGCCGTCTTCACAATCGTAGTCTGAGATCTCGCTGTCACTTATCCTCTGGGATCCTTCGAGATAAAGAGACAGAGAGAAACATTGGAAAATACAAGAGACATCTTCATTCCCTCGTTCATTTATTCACCCTTTTTTTTCTTTTTTCTTATGCCTCCCTAAGATGTGCACCCGTCATCATACCCCACAACTACCACAAACGGTCCTGTAGGAGAGCGTTTTGGATGATTTATGTCAAATTATGCATCAGCTGTAACAAATAACGCCGCATTCCACTGATCCACGCCAACAACAAAAAAACAGGAGCTCTGTCTTCATCTGAACTGTGGCACTTTGAGGCAATACATTCAATCATTCAATTTGCATGTGAAGGTGGGGGTGGGAGAAGTGATGTGGCGTTACAGCTATTTCTTCATCTTACCCAGAAGCCTTATTGCCCTTCCCTGTCCCCTCTCTTTAAAGTATGAACCCCTCCCTGAAGCCCCCCAACACACACACACACACACACACACACACACACACACACCGCCTTCACCGTTCAGTCAACTTAAATCAACCGGACTAGTGTGCTCTATCAGAAATGACAAGTACTGCACTCTGGCAGCGCCGCTCCAAACCTCTCATCTCAGTTGGCTGGAGACTTTTTACAGCTGTCAGCTCTTTCACCTCACACTTACACAAACGGCCAGAAAGCCATCCTGGTGGGGGGTGTAGTAGCAGCAGCACAGTGAGGCAGTGCTGCGTAACGCGGACTACAGTACAGCCGCGTGAAGCACGTTCACCACTAACTGCTCACAGAGTGGTGAGAGAAGGGCCACACAATGAGCTATTTTTGGGGGTTCAGTTAGAGAAAATACGACGCCAGCTCAATAACGTATTGGGCATAAAGCTAATCAACTTTTTCCGTTTCTCTAACGTAAGACACCACCACTGTTTTAAGTGTCGCACCAGCATCGCCTATTGCCTCCCATGATCAAGACAACGTTCAAGACACACAAACACAAGCGACGTAGAATGGGCTGCAGAGTTTGCCAAAAGCTTTTTGTGCATTCTTAAAAAGGGGAAATGTTGGTAACGACCAAAATAATCCAAACTAAATTTGCATTACAGAGGAAAGGCAAGTGGTCAAAATCAAAGCATATTGTGTCTGCAGATCGCCTGGGTTTTTAGCACATCACGTTTTGCAGGATATGGTTTTCCGGGTTGCAGGACGGGATTGTGAGGTAGTTGATTACACAGAGAGGGAGAGACCACTGTGTCCTTAATCTCTGTTTCCCTGGAGCGTGCATGTGTCGGATACCCTGAGTGGATTTCAGACGAAGTGCTGTAAAAATGTACACCAGCTCCCCCCCATTGAAGTCCATGTAAGGCAGCAGAGACATGCACCCTTCATGGGGGATGGACAGGGTCGGATCAGGGCACAAAGATGCATCTTTGCAGAGGACAGGAGAACACTGAGATGCTCCATAGAGCAGCACTGGGGAGAGGGAGGAAGAGGGGGGGGGGGGGGGGGGGGCTTTACCTGAGTTGTATGAATATGAGCCTTTGTCTGTAAAAGCAGAAGCAGTAAAGTTGATGTGACATGCCCGACAAACACAACGTACGCATAAACTACATCGGTTAATAAAGCCTTAATTAGCTAAAGCAGGAAACCAGAAGTTTACTGTATGTTTGTAAATGAGATCTGCTATATCAAGAACTTGATCATTCACTATACAAAAATAATTTGGAACCATTGAAGTCTATCGTGATTTGATCCTGATCGTAGCTACATGACCACTACTCGCTGGCCGTCTTGTAACCGCGATGTTCCTTGCATGCCAGCTCTGCCAAGTACCGTGACAATAACAATGTTGGTAGTCTCAACAAAGAAAAAGAGAGAATTTTCTTATTAAAAAGATTGTAACTTTGGAAAATCACCTTGGATCAACCTACTCAGACTGCCGAGGTGCCACATAATGCTTCACCTGAACTCTGGAACATGCTTTTGTGTGTAAAAGAATTCACATTTTGTACCTAATTTCTTACTTATACTGGTAAACTAACACTGCCGTGTCACGGTAAAAAAGAAGGAAGGAATCCTGCCCATGTACATACAGGCAGTGCGAACAAAATGAGAACCGACTTCAGTAATTCTTTCAATTCATTTATATTCTACCCACATTTTCTTTACTTCGTGTGCTCTACTGTAGACAAGATTGTTAAGTACATTTTGAAATGTAGCCACACAGTAAAATGTTGTCTTTGGTTTTAGTAAAGTCATTTTATAACTGATATGGTTTGTAAATGTTAAGTGGCATGACCCTTCCGTTATGCCTTGCCAATTCATTTCAAGACATCAATCAGAGGTGTGTGACATGCGTCAGCGGCAGAGGGGTTACGCACTCTGGAGCCGTCGCGTTGGACTCTCTCCATGGAGCTGCCTGCGCTGTGTGTTCGGGGAGGCACGTGGGAGTGGGATGGAGGACACATCGTGGGTTTGTAGCTTGTACCAGTGTGGCTCGTCGTCCAGAAGAGCCGTCTCAAGCTCAATAAGGATCTGCCAGAGAGAAAGAAGAAAAAAAAGTCCACGGTCAAAAATGTTTTCACTGCAAATGGTTGCAAACTAGCATCATTGTTTTCTTAATGATGGAATTACAGCAACACGCACTTGTGCCACAATACTCATAGACCTCTTAGAGTCAGCGTCAATCCAAAACAATCCCTTCCCTCTTTATTTAACAGTTTTACACAGTAAATAAAAACACCAAAGCTCATTGTCCGTGTTGGACAAGGACTGGACCACCACAACCTTGTAAGAGCTTTATCAAGGGCTTGACCCCATTCGAGCGGATTAGCTGAGATACTGTCAGTGAGTGTCCCTGATGGGTGGGGTTTGGTTTTCTTACCTCTCCCAGGAATTCGCTCTCCTCCTCCCTCACCCTGGCTTGGTCCCACAATGTGATCTCCAGCATGCGCTCCCGAAACTCCCGCCGGTGCACCGGCGAATACATAAAGGTCTGGTTCCATTTGGGCTCTAAGGATTTCTTTACCGTTTTTGTTCTCCTCTTGCTTTTGTCGCTGGAGGAACAATAATTCAAACTGTTTTTATTTACAACCATGATAGGGAAGAGCCACGAATACAACAGATCAACAACACGACACAGCACAGAGCACATCACCGTGGCATGCTGATGATGGCAATGAGATGGCAAAGTGAGGAAAATGTCCACTTCCTGCATTCTATCAGTGCATAAGAAAGAACTGCTTAACAAGAAGACCAACAAAGTAGTCAGACACATCCACTTATATCCCTGCAGGCTTTCCTGATGCTAACGGCTAAAAAAAGACATTGATACATGACCTTGTGACATTGTTCCAAAAAAAATCCACACTAACACAGAATCCATTTTCTAAGATATATAATCAGTTTGGCCCACTAATGTCCAATAACTTCCTGGACGGAGTGAATTGAAGTGACATTAAATGAGTGGGGAGGGTAAAATGGTAACTGTTTCTACTCTTACCTTCTATCAGGGAGGAAGTAGATTTTGACGTAAGGGTTCCTGGGCCGGCCGTCTTCCCTGGCTGGCAGGTCTTTGGCGCCCAGGATGGTGACAATTAGCTGATGGCCCACTTTGTCATACCACAGTTTGACCTGCAGGGGCAGAGCAGAGACAGCCTGCTGAGGGACTGATCAGGGCACAACAGGAGTAAAAACACACAGAGGGACTAATGCAGGAGAAGACAACTGCATCAAATTAGAAGTATAGCTACTACAGGAGCATTTGTGTCTTCTTTTATTGAGACCTATCTCATTGGAGCCGACAGTTTTTCGGCTACAGCATCGAGTCTTCTCCTGTATTTACCCTTTGAGGAAGAGGAGGAATGTGTCTACCTGCTAAGATGATGTCAGGTCACATGCTTGGCGGCACAATTTATCAGAGTTTAAAGAGATAGTTCAGATTATTTGAAGTGGAGTTGTATGAGTTAATTCATAGTCAGTGTACCTACAGTAGATGTTGTACTTCACCTCCCCTGTTTGGAGAAACAGACAGGAGTAGCAGCACGGCCGCACCAGCTCCTGACTGTTTCTTCAAAGTGGGGCCTTGCTGACCGCCATGTACTGTGAGTGATACACTGACTGTGGATAAATACCTCATACGACCCCTTTTAAAAAGATCAGACCTATCGCTTTAAGTGCTCATAAAACATGGACTTACTGTATCAGTGTTAACATGGTATGATGATGCTAAAAATGCATGTATGATATTTTAGTTTCGATGGTTAAAGAGACCCTCCTTTAATGAAAAGATGTGTTTTTGTGCATGGTGCCAAAACATATCTTTGTGTTGTTTTTTTCTATTACGATAAGTGTTGTAAAATGAATGTGTTTATGTTGGTCATTAAAAACGTCCCCTGCAGGGACGAATAAATCTTATGGAATGGAAGTGAATGCATTTGGCCCGGATGTCATTTCCACTGAAGTGAATTGGAGTGAAATGCTAAAGGCAACATGCTCTAAAATGAACAGTGTGCTCTGTTGAAGTGATACCGTCCACCAGTGATGATGCTGCCTCTAATAATGTTCTCTCGGATATTTAATGGGCATCGATATGGAGAAATCAATCATGCTGTTGCGACAGGAATCGAAGACAGTTCACACTAAAAGGGAAGTATGGACTCCAAAAGAAGACACTTAGAAGAAGAAAAAACTCCAACTGAGGCCTTACAGAAAGTAGATGAAATGAGAAATAAAACTTCTAAGCTTCTGTCCATACTTCTTTGAAAATATGATTGTGGAAAAGGGTCTGCGCCATTTAAAAGAAACTACCAGCTATACGTGCAGCAACGCAAGAAAGAGCATTCAAGTCAGTGGATTTCATGTATGCAAAAACAGACAGCAGAGGGCTTATGGGAAAACAAATTGTACCAAGTAATCTCGAAACTTGCAGCCCACCAAAATACCAGATACCGCAAAGTATGAATACAGTGTTCTATCTGTGAATGGTGAAATATCTCTGAAAAGATTCACCTTGGAATCATGTAGATTATATTATGAGTGATAACATGTGGTTCATGGTAAAGAACTCACGTATACAAACTATGTGACTTTACAATGTGTACTTCAGATAACGAATTCACTGAAACATACAAGCTTTTCCAAAAGTGCATACATTAACACGCACACACGTAAAAATAACACTTATTGACTTCCATTCAAATGCCATGTCATGTCTTCAGACTCCTCTAAATTTGAAAAATCTCACCTGCACGCTCTGTGCATAATGACAATGTCCATATAAAGCTTCTTGAAGGTACTTTTAGGTAAAACAACATACTGTCAGTGTCAAAGTAGGAGTGTTAACCTTCATGCTACCTGAATCAAGAATATAGATTCACACAAAGTGAGTATACTGCGTGTTATTAACCAAAACCAAGAGAAAAGGCTCCGTGATATTAAAGATGACTGATTAAAGGAGACCCTCGGCGCGAAGGAAAACTTTCAAAGCTTTGTTCAGTTTGCCATTTGGGAGGTACAATTTGCTTAAACTCTCATCTGGAAAATATATTTTTTCTTTCAAACACAGGACGGTGAACTTTGTGTCTCTTCACTGCAACATGAAACTGCAGACCCATCCACCACAAGCTGCTAATGAACATAGCTCCTGTAGATGAGTGGAGGGTTAACCAGGACTGGGTTCATGTCACTTGAAACAGAAAACAACACAAGTCCTTTGTCCTGAGAAAGTTCAGGGAGACACCCTCCCACATTGCCAAAGATACAGAAATGTACGACACGGGGGTCGGGGGCAATTACTGGTGTCAAATCAGGCAATGGAAGAGTGTCTCTGTAAACGTGTGCGGATTAGTCCAGCATGCATAACCTAGGAGGAATGAGGTGAAGGGTTAAAATGAGATAGTAACACTCATCGTAACGGTGATACCAAGAAATCAAATTGAAAAAGAATGACACAATGCACTGCACTCAGGGAAACTTGAAGCTGCCATTTCCCTGCGAATGCATTTTTCCAAAGTATGGAAACAGAAAGTCAGCCAGTCAACAGTCAATGAGCAAAGACCAAATAGAGATTGTGCCCTTCAGACGGGGCCCATTACCTGGACCCTAGGGGCAAAAGGCGTTGTTCTTCTACTAAGGCTTTGGCTCTGGATAAGCAAAATTAAACAGCAAAAAAAAAAAAGAACAGAAAAGAAAATGCAATAAAACCAAAATCCCAAAACTTACAATACACTCTAAACAACAACAACAGAAGTTTGTAGTTTCAGACGGGCCATTTAGGCCGGTGGGTTCATTCTTATTTTCATTTTTTCCTGCTCACTTGTCCCTGAGCTTCTTTGCTCTGTTCTGCACGGGCCCTTCGTAATTATCATTGGCTCTCGATCATATCTCTTCTCTGCTCTGGACCTTTTATCCTCTGCTTCAAGGCGTGCGTCACAGTGACGTTAAAACCCTCATTGTCCCGACAGACAATTTAACGCCGCGGCTCCAAAAATATCATCGTGAAGAACTCACAAGGTTAATTCAGTGAACTGAACTGTTTCACTAACCAGTTGTTTTTGAATTTCAGGGTCAGTCGCTGCATAGAAATGTGGAACATAAGAAGAATTCAGCGCTTGTTTTTAATTGGTTGACGCCGTGTTAAAGGTATTATCGTGAGTCACGTTATTCTACAGCCCACTGCAGCAACTGAAATCAGCCGTTTTTTCACAAGAAGCTGAAAATACTCAAAAATGATTGTGAAAATTGGCAGCGGTATCAGCCTTAAAACCCAGCTGTTTCTTTTAAATATCAATGTCCTGGAGGTCTTGCCTAGATGCTAACGCTTCTTCCCTGCTGGACCCTAAATTTGAGAGTTGATTCATCTCTTGCTTTAATGCAGCCCTTTACCCAATTTACCCCAGGAGGGTTTTTACACTAGATAATGGACAAGACACACAGTAACCTGATCTACAATCCGGTGCTGGGTTGGTAAAGGGCCAGCTGAACAGGCAGAGTGAGAGAAGCTGTTCCCGGCAGCCCAGTGGTTTGATCCAGGATTTAAGGTTTGCATTGCATTATAAATGTGAGTTTAGTAGTACATTTCAAAACGTAGTCATGTGAACATAATGACCCATCTTACTCATACGTTTTCAACAGTGGTCAAAGCAATATCTAACAGAGGATTTCACATACAGTCATGCTGAGGTCGCTTACTGAGAGCTGTCCTGACAGGTACTGGGGGGCGTCCCTCAGCATGCTGGGACTCATGGGGGACGTGACGGAGATGGACGGGCGATCCATCTTCTGAGACTCAAAAGAACTCGAACCTGACAGGGCCAGAGAGACGACGCAGTCAGATTATTCAGCGGTGATGCTGGTTCGTAGTTTGTGGTTTTAGTGACATCGAGAACTCAAAGTGAGAGAGGGGGGAAGATGGAGAGACACAGACGAGAGGAGAGACAGAAAGAGGGCAAGAAAGCATGCCACGAGAGAGACAGAGAGGCAGAGTGACAGAAGCAAGACATTTCATTCACTTGATGTTTTTCAAGGCTGAATAATAGAATAAAACGGGGAAATGAAATAGGCCAAAGATTTTCAAGACTCACTTGATTCCAGTTGTGCATGTGTGCTGTCTGGTATCCTTGGAATATCTCTGGGAAAAAAAAAGAAAAAAGAAGAGAGTGTGAGCCTGAGCGTGTGAGACAAAAGAGAGGGAGGGGATGGAAAGGATCAATTTGAGCTAATGCTGACTGCACCCTTGCTCTAATGACCGTAAGCACCGCATTAGTCTTCATTCAGCCAGCAGCTCCCTCGGCAGCACAAAGCAGGTCAGATATAAGGAATATAGGAAGCAAAGGCGCCGCTGTCTGTTTTCCCACAATTTCCCCTTTCTTAGAAAAACAAGTGGAGGAGAGCGCGCAAGCGAGGCGGCGTGCTCTCATTTCGCTGGGCGGCGTTGTGCGGTCACATACGAGGCCCGAGTCGCCGGAGGGAGAGAGGAACAAGTGTTGAATAAACAAGACAGCGCCACTCGTTCTTAAACAAAACCTATATTCCCTCTCAGATTTATCCAATTCAAGTCCACATATTATACAGAACTCAATTCAACGTCATTCAGACTGACGCAGGCAGTGATGTGGCCTGAATGAGCGTACCGATGTAAGAATAAATATCAATGTAAAGTGATGTAATCACAACCTGATGCATTATACTTGCTTTAATTGGTTTTAGTTTGGGAAATGCACGTTGTTCATTCATGTAAGGAATTGTTTTGTATTAATACCGTTGTTTTATCTGATTGACTGAATCACATCTAAAGATATTAGGTGAATGTGCATTAATTGCGGCACAAACGGTCTGGTGAAGAGCATGTAGAGTGTGTGACAGTGAGGGTCGGTGAGCTCTCACCCTATAGGCCGTGAGACCACCAGCTCCACCTGCGGCTCAGGCTTAGAATCTAGAATGATATTGTAAACTTCTTTAAATGTGGCTCCTTGTAATAGCTTCCCGTTCCACTCCAGCACCTGGTCACCTGCGGAAAAAAGAGACACTCAAAGTCAAGCAGGATATCTTTCACGCAAGTGTAGAAAATACACATCATTATGCTCCTCTAAAGCCTATTGAATACTACTGTGTGTGTGTGTGTGTGTGTGTGTGTGTGTGAATACCTGGTCTGAGGTGTCCAACAGTGTCTGCTAGACTTCCTTTCCTCACTTTAGTGATAAAAGCACAAAGTCTACCAGATTCTGTCATCTTGCCTCCCACCACCTGTAGAAGCAGAGAGGTGACGGGGTTAGCACTGACATACATGTGAAGACCCCACGTTGTGTTGGTGTTGTTATAGCTGCGGACTTGATGTGACAACTATTCGGGACGTAATAGCAGCTTGCAGAAGAAGATTGTTGTCCCCTCAAACTCTCCTGTTGATGTCATGGCTTCAGCCTTTGCCTGCAAGGTATGAATCCTCAACAAAAGCATTAAGGAGAGGGTCACTGGTAAAAGTGCATCTCCGTTTAAAAAATGTTCAGGGCTATGCTTTCCCCCCCACGGACACACTCTGGTGCCGCTCTGTGGGTCAGTGACAGTGCCGGCCCGTGGGCCAGAGCCGTACTGTACAGTCCTGAGCTGCTGTACTCCACTCGCCTCAGCTTACACGGGCATCATACAAATAAAAATCCTTCCTAATGGCAGCTGAATGCCAACATACAAAGGAGCTTAGGGAAGTCTGCTAAATGAAATGGCTTTATGTAACATGGCAGGAGCCAGAGAAGGAGGAGAGAGGGGGAGAGAGGGAGAGATGGACAGTGAGAGAGAGAGAGAGAGAGAGAGAGAGAGAGAGAGGGCGAGGCTGGCAGCCTGACTGGTGGACTGACTGACTGGACTGTTGAGTTGGCTGGCTGCTGCTGAGCGGACAGAAACGCACAGAGGCACTGAGCAGACACAAACATGCCGTTTCAGGAGGCTCATTCAATCAGTAATGATTTTTCCCCATCTCTCTCTTTATGTCCAAGCATGCTCCTCTGGACTTTGGCTGCTCAGCTTTATTTCTTTTTTCCACCACCTACAGGGTTATGCAACAGCGAAAAAGGGGAGGGAAACCAAAGCATCTTGCAACAACGGACAATCGAGTGACTACACTGCACTAACAAACTAAGTTACTACAAATGTTTAAATCCTGTGAAGCCAGAATATGACCTATAGGAGAAGGTTATACAGCACTAAAAGCATAAGATTTACAATACACATGACACGCATAGAATGTAAATACCTAGGGGACTGTGGTGGTGCTATTCAAAACATAAAGACTGCAATGTGTAGTTGTTTCGGCAGTGACGACACTGGCGTGTTCCCTGCGAGCTGCTGAATGCAGTTCATTAAAGTAGTTCAGTGTGAGTGAGTTCAAAAAATGACATGGCTCGATACCAAACACTATTCATTAATATTCATCAGGAGCATAATCAAGTCTTTAATGAATATTAATGCTGAGCAGCACTATGATGCAATCAAAAATTACAAAAAAAAGGCCACGAAATAGTAGAATTCACAGCCGAGAAGTGATTATACTGTATGTTAACATCGCCAACACTGACAGTCACCTGGTCTATCAACTTTACCCAGAATTCCTGGGTGTGGTCAGCTGACGTCTATTGCCATCATATTTTGTGTCATACATGCCAAACGTGTATATTTTGACACGTTATATTGGTCGCACGATGACGGAGGGAACTGTTCGGTATCTCAACGTGGGTGTGTGTGCATCATACCTTTCAGACAGAGTCATTATGAGCTCACCTTCAGACCGAGCAGAGCTCCTGAGTCTCGAGGCACGCTTCCATCTTTCATGCGCTTGTTGAGTAAAATACGCCCTATTAGGCGATCCCCATCTTTGGACGGCTGCCACGTCACCGGGTGCTACAAGGTCAGAGCAACACACCTACTGTTTAACAACTCATCCACTTGAATTTGATTACTTCAGACCAAAGCAGACAACTGTTCACAGTGAAAAAAGGGGCGGGGCACGGGGGAAGTGTTTATTCACTCAGGGAAGAAAGTTCACACAAACTCTGTTGCCTCATCCATCCAGTTTATCTTTTCCTTTTTAGATAGCAACACGCTGAATTATTTAAACTCTAAAGGACAGAATAATGAAGCTAATCATGGAAGAAACTATTTTTGAGGAGCTTGTGTGAACCTGCCGGTGTGAGGGTGGAGTGAGCTTCATGCAGCGCCCCATGCAGAGTAAAGCAAGCAGCCCGACCACTCCTCCTCAAACCAGCTCTTCAAACTGGAGCAGGAAGCACCGGAGTCCGGTGCTTCACTACACACAAACACACAACCACCATCCAGTGGAGTAGTGAGGGGGGAAAGCAGACAGCGAAAAAGGGGGGAGGGAAGGGGGGGAGGGGGGAGGAGGTCGTCTATGATACGATATGAGGTGGACCATGAGGTGCCAGTTTAAAGATACAAAAAAAGATGAAACATACAAAAAAAGATGAAACATACACCGCACAGAATAAAGCCATGAGACACGGATAGGGTGAAATCACAGACGCGCAGTGGAAAGGGAAAAAAGAAAAACGTGTTTTCATTTTTTTTAAATTTTTTGTGCAAAACAAATCCAGTCTTCCCTGTTTTGTGTGCTTAAACAGTCATTTGGGTTTTTGCTACAGAAGTGAGTGGAAAGTTGGGCAAGGGGGGCGGGTTCTGTCTGGACTGGGTGCTGTGTGTAGGGGGGTGGGGGGTGGGGGGGGGGGGCAGCAGAGTGAGAGGGACGGGCCTGAGTAAAAGGTGTTCCTGCTGCACTAAACAGGACCGCTGCAGAGCAAGGACACAACATACGGAGGAGAACGAGCATGCAACTAGGAGAGACCCACATTCCTGTGTGCCATGACAAAACAGAGAGGTTGTGTGTCAATGCTCTTTTCTTTTTTTCTTTTTTTAACAACTACTGTAAGGTGTGTTGTTTCTGGTTGGGGAGCAAAACAGCAAGTACAAGTAGCAAGCAAAGAGGGTGCCCCCAAAAGAGACGTTTTTTGCAACACCGAGCAAGGTGGAGCCAATAGTAACCGAAAAAAAAGGAAAGAAAAAGAGGAACGAAATCGCAAGAGAAATCAATTTGTACAACGTCAAATAAAATCCAGAAAAACAAACATCTCACCTATGTACACTGAGTGACAGAGAGCAAACAAAGACTGGATGGGTAGGTCATAAATAATAATAATAATAACAAAATGCAGGCTAGATTGTCTCAGTACCTTCTCACTATGGCTATGCTCCTCGTTTAGGGTAGTGCTACTGCACGTATCAACTCCCGAGTCTTTAACCTGCGGTTCACACCATGCCAAGTCCTCTTCAAATGAGTGTCCCCCAAAGCGCACCATTTTCTTTTGCCTCTCAGATAAGGTGTGTGTCGGCTCGGACATAAATGTCTGCTCAATAGTTTTTCTTTTTCCCCTTTGACTGTCCCCTACAGGTGTGGGATAAAACAGAAAGAAAAAACAGAAAAACAACATGCAAAGGTGTAAATAAAACGAAGGAAACATGAAATGACAAAAGACTCTGGGAGAAAGGGGGGATGGGGGAGGGGGGGGGAGGAGAGAGACAGAGAGAGGGAGAGAGAGATGGGGTTAAAGGGGCGGGAGGGAGGGAGGGAGGGAGGGGTCAAGGCAGGACTCCACATGTCTCACCAAAGACATTGGGGAGGCCTCGCTGCTATGCCAAGACGCATGGTCCCACCAATGGCCATCCAAATCTCCTGTAAGGTGGGGGGGTGGGGTGGGGGGTGGGGGGGGGGGGGGGTCGCACATACACAAGAGAGGACAGCGAGAGGGACCAGTGAGGACACCACGGACAACAATAGACAGTAACAGCCAGACAGACACACACATAATACACTAAAACAAGACATTCAAACATTCATCTTTGCACACACACACACACACACACACACTCTCTCACATACTGCTCAAACTCAAGTCGTCCTGTGCCTAAGATCCCTGTGGAGAGAGAGATGCAGCTCAGGTCACAATACACAAAGGAACAATTATGATTTGACCACCGCCACACTGTGCGGTAAGGGACGGACACAAGCCCGCAATCAGACACACAATTCTCAGTTGGGACATTCATGACCATCTGTTCCTCCTTTTTTTTCCTCGTCTTTCCGACAGAACGTCGATTAAATCCCACATGTTCAGCCTTGTAAAGATCCAAACTCAACACAGACAGGACCAGAGGTCACATTCTCCGGATATAGTTCCCCTTATAGGTTGTTCAATTTAGAAGGAATGTTGTGACATCATGTTGCTGATTTATTATCCTATAGGGAATATGACTTTAGAAGGAAAGGAACTGCTCTTCCAGGACATCAATATAATCCATTAATTAATCTTCCTATAAGTCTCGCTGGTCATAACAAAGAGAATGTGAAAGAAAATACCACCTTGGCTAACTTGACATAAAAGATCAAAGTACTTTTATGGAATAAAATAAAATAATAATGCAGGTTTGTACTATTCAAACACAATCAGAGGAGGCTAATGTTTCAACTGTTACTCGCTCCTCTGCGACGTCTTTAGCTTTTAATGTCATCTTCTTTCCCAGAGAACAATCTTTAGAAGCGCTTTGCTAAGTTCAAATCAGCAGACAACACGCATTTTGTTCAAACAAAGCCAGCATGTGTCTATCCTTCTTTCTTACAGTGGCTGCATCTGTAGGGGGGGGGGGGGGGAAGCAGGGCAGATCTCTAATGTGTTTAACTGAGGATCCAGATTGCAGTGCCGCACAGCCTTAACTGACCTCAATCCAAAGTGCACCGGGGAGAGCTTTTAAAGATGAGGCTTTGACTGCAGCTCCTGTGGTAGCACCAGTGGACACGCAGCCCTGATGAGACACAGGCTGGGCAAGTGGCTATAATGGTTCTATAGGACGGAGGTTCCTGGGACATTTCTTTGAACTTTTTCTTACTTTTCTCATCAATCCAGCAGAAGGGTTTAGAGAGGAACTGATGGTGGTTGGACCCTTAAGAGGGGCGATCAAGACCTATAACTCCATCTCTTGCTGCAGACGTTAAAAACATACCAAGAGACGCAGATGTCTTATGAGACAAACATCCACTCTCTCTGGGAGCATTGCTTCTGGTGGGAAGCTACGAATGCAAGAACCCACCTGTTTTCAAGATGCGGGATGCACCGAGCAGAGAGATGGAGTGTGCTTTCAATTTGATAAAGAGGCTTTACAAATATAAGCTAATTAGAAAGAGTGAAACGCGGTGAATCTAACGTCAGGGCTGTCGGAGTCCCGATGGAGAGCAGCGTGGAGGTTAAGAGGACTGAGTGTTGAGGCTGTGTGAGGACAGGGAGATACTGTTTGACTGAGACCTCAGCGACAAGCACATCTCTGCATTAAACGTCATGTGACGGAGGCGGAACGGACATTTAAATGTCGTTTGCTTACTCTGGCGAGACATTTTAACAATCCCAAGTGAAATTGCTCCCATGTAAAGGTCAGTTTAAGTTTAAACAATAACAAAATCTTAGAGAGCCGACCCTGGTCTTTCCACTTATACATGGATAGACTCGCGTGAACGTATGCACTGTATGTGTAGGTAGCTGTGTAGGGAACCTCAGCGCCAGGGGCAAAGGAAGGTCATCTGAAAACACCACAACCCCTGGGCCATATACATCACGTTTCACACACTTCACTTCCCCTGCAAAGAGCAGCAGAACCTAATGGATCTTTACAGGACAGGCATCCTTCAAGCATTATCTGGCTGAGGAGTCAAGTCTCGGGGAAATCAGGGGACTCTGATGGAAAGGCATAAAAATAGCCTGCATATGCTTCTGGTAGTGGGGGGGGGGGGGGGGGGGGGGGTGTGTGAGAAATGTAGAGGAAAAGATGCTGCGTGGAAAGAAGAGTGCTGTGTGTAGATAGTGCCACTGTGAATACATATAGCCACATCACTTAAACACAGCTGATGCAGAAATGCACACAGATCATGTTTTAAGGGATCATTTAGGTTTATTACAACTTGAGTTTAAGTTCCACAGCTCTGTCCCTTGTTACTTACTGTATCATGACATTGTTCACCCGAGTAATTGCTGACACAAGTTCCTGTTGACAAATTCATTGGATCATGTCTCGTGTCCAGTCTGATTCCCTTTTTTCCCATATCTCAGCGATTCATCTGGTAAGGGCAATGTGGTTAACAGTAAAGGGGAAACAATCTGTGAAACAAAGCCATATTTTGTGTCAATATTTGAGTCGGTATATTTTTCGTTTAAAATTATTCTATAAAATTGGGACCGAGATTTTCATAATATTTTTCCAATATAATGTAAGAAGCGGTGCATTTTCATTTTTTACAAAATGTTGCACTTCTTTGGGGTGATGCTGAAATGATCCTCCTCCAGCTTTGCTATATTTACTATGTTTATTTTACATATTTTTATATTATTTTATAATTAATCTAATCTATATCCACACCAGCCAGAGTAAAACAGCCTCCGATGACATTTCCACACTTGCGATTTTCTTCATATTCAGAGTGGTGACTAAGTTGCAAGGTCAGTCTGAGCCAAACTACCAAGCTGTCCCCCCCCCCCCCCCCCCCCCCCCCCCCCTTTCTCTCTTCTATCACCGCCATCCATCCATCAGTCAAGGGGAGTGCTAAAACAGCTAACTGTACACAGTTATGCGCTGTGATAAAACATTATGGATGTCCCCGGACAGGCTTTGCCCTCTGCGGCCCTCTAACCAACAGCTGACAACAGTGATTACCCTCTTAGCCTCCCAGCTGCTAGTCTGTCGGCGGCACACACACCAGAGCCCAGTTCAGCGTGGTGGACACTCTCCATGGAACGAGTCACTTGCCTAATGTGGCCATGATAGTGCAAACAGCTTAAGGCCTGCTTCTATGATCAGGGAGGAAGAAACATGTCATGTAAACATGAGATGTTTGCATTTTTGGGACTTTTTTTTGGAGCAATAGACACATTTAGATGCTTTCGCAGCTTATCTCAAGGTTGCATCAGTCACAGTTTCCCCTCCACCTGTGCCTGTTCTTCCTCCCATCACACTCCTCCCACAGCCCACCCTCCACATCTGTCAAAAATTATTTTGAGTGGGCGCCAACACGGAGCTGCGTCCAGCCTCTCTTTCGCCCAAGCTTTATTAACAGTGGCACACCACAATTGGGCACTGATCCCCGGCGAGGCACTGTGTGTGTGTGTGTGTGTTTTTTTTTTTTTTTTTCAGGGAGCAGGAAACTCATCACGGCCGTAAATTGTGAGCATCAGCAGTCTGAGCCCGGCCCTGCCGTTTTCGCCCCCCCCGACTCCGAGGCCCCCTGCAAAGTGCTGATTCAGGACGGAGGCAGAGAGCAGGCAGTGGTGGAGTTCACCACCAGCAGGCTTTCCATCACTTTGACAGCTCAATAAAAACCAGTGTAAACTATTAATTGGATCATTAATTATTGATGCTGTTTTTACTACAATTCAAGGGGCGAGAGCAGGAAAGAGGCAGGGGTGAAACTGTGTGTATGTTTAAACATAGTCGCCACGCTGGGAAGGTGATACGGTGTCACGTTAAGCCTCTGGTGGAGGCAGATCTCACAACAAGAGCTTTTATTCTTAGACAAAGGGCCCATACCTAACTTCTACCGTGAAGCACAAAACACGGCGATGCTACTACGAACCAAACCGACTTATTGAGGTGCAAAAACTGATCCCGGAAGAGCATTGATGAGGATGTAACTTAGGCTGTCACTACGCACCGTCCACCTCTCTGCCGTAGTTAGCCAGCCAGCGTCTCCTTTTCTGTCTGTTCGGCACTATTATGAGACGGCGTGTCAGGGGGAATCGATAAAGAGGAAAACACAGGGAGAGGAACACCGCGATAAATCAGTCTCCAGCGCTCGCAGGCACGAGCCAGGCCCATTACAGCCGGCACACCCTCTCCCCTCCAGTCTCCTCCCCCACCTCCCCTTGGTCTCCCTTCCTTCTCATCCCATCAGGCCCTCCTCCTTCCTCTGGCCTGCGCCTGCTGTCACACACCCATCTTCTGGCCGAGTCAGTTGTGGCCTCACATGCAATTATAATTGGTGTTCTTTGCTCTGCTGCTCTGGCTGTTTTTTGGGGGGCTTTTCTTGACTATTTCAAGTCCATTTTTATTTATATAGCCCAGTATCACAGATTTGCCTCAAGGGGCTTTACAATCTGCACAGCATAACACACCATCCGCCCTTTGACCCTCGCTTCGGATGAGGGTTAGCGCTCTCTACGCTGGCTAATTAAAGAGTGCTTGGTTTGTATGTGATAGTACATGCAGGGAGATTTCTTGATTTTGTCAGCTTTTTAGAATGAACAGTGGGCGTAAATCACAATTGGCGTAAAAATAAAATTAAAAAAAAACACCTGGCGCTAAATTTGTTCCATTTTTAAACTCTATGAACTGCCAAAACTGACTGATCTTTGTTGATGGCCGGTACGATGTCACATGTCCAAATCTGAGGCCTGGAGTTTGGATCCCCTCTCGGCTGTCCGTTATATAATTAAGTCTACTTGACAGAGTGCAAACAGGAACACTAATAAACGGTTCTACTGAACCGTTTATTAGTCTCCCTGCATGCGCCATATCACAGGAGCCTTAATTGTGTCATAAATGAATGAAAGTGCCAATTATAAGAAAATAAAGACCAAAGATAGCTGCCTGTAATCAGCTGTCCCTGTGTGTGCTGCAGCTAGTGTGGTTTGCTCAACTTATTCGGGTCAACAGTTCAGCTCTGTCCTTTGTTTCCCCCTCTCTCTCCTACGCAGGCTGACCTGTGGAGGAGGCAGACAGAAGCAGACAGGAACAACAGAAACTCTGACCCTCAAAACAGCCCGCTTCTTCTGCCTATTTCTGTACCGCGGCTACCTGGAAACCTGGAAACTCCCACATCAATAATGTAGCGCTATCGCTGGGCCACTTCCTTTGGTGAGGAGAACAGTTACATAACGGAGCAGACCGACTGAATTCCTCCCCTCTCGTCCAGATTAAACATTTCGGAGCATATGGCAGGCGCTCTGGGTCTGCTGCTACCGACACGAGCAAAACTGTGCTACTGTAGTTTTCCTCCTTTCAATCTTTTGTTCCACCCATTTGTCATCTGCGCCTCCTCCTTTCTTCGGTGTTCGCTGCTTTTACCATTTCTAAAGCAAAGGCCTCCGTAATTACAGGTTTGACAACAAAATCAATTTGCAATTACGACAACTGTCAAGCGGGGGGGAGCGGTCATGACGCTAACAGCCTAAACGATTGCTTTTGATGTAGATTCTATGCAAAGTGGCATTTAATTCAGTCACTCTGACTGTTTGCTTGCCAGTGCGCGTTTGTACAATTCGACAAGTGCGCTTGTTTTTCTTTCCAAGCAGGTAGGACATTTGCCATGAGCGGTCTGATGTTCTTGTTGTAGGCAGACAGCAGGACAGGCCAGGCGGAGCCAATAGCTAGCATCAAACGTGTCAATTAAGAACACTGTTGTTAACTGCGCTTAGAGTTAAGTCACATTATAATTGTAATGTTTAAACTTTGGGGAGTGAAATTAAATTGGTAGAAAAACCCTAAAACTACTGTTCTGTTCTTTTTAAAAAAATCTTTTACCACCAACCACCATCAGCTTTTGCTCCCTTCCCAGCTGGACTGAACCGTAGTCCTACTTCCACTTTGTGACGGGGCCACTGTACCAGGAATGACATCATCAGCGTGCTGGCAAAACAGTGTTGGAGATCCAGGTTTTACAGAGGAGGTGCAGCATACTGCAGGAACACACATAATCACCCTCTGCTCTTCTATTACCTTTACTCCAATAACATCATAATAATATTCATGTGTATGCAGCAGTGATGATGTAAAGCTACTCGATAAAACACACTGCAATTAACCCAGCTCACCCTGCTTCACTAGACACCCACACCCCGGGCCCTCTGTCTGTCAGTTACGCAACACTGTCCGATAGAAAGGACCGGTCGTGTGACACAGCTGTGGTAGGACCTGGCCAAATGTGCCACAAGATGCCTGAAAAAACAGTAGCTTTACATTTGTTTCAAAATCACAGCCATACACATAAAGCACCCATCCACACTGAAGCTGATCCCGGCTGGCTCCTCCTCACAGGCACCGGAGCTGTTAGAGTAGAATGTTCATAGATAACACACGTAAAACGCAACACTGCTTTTGCATAGACGTAAGGCTCAGTGTTTTCGAGAAGCAGAGATTATTTAAACCATGTGTCATCACACACATGAAGCTGCTGTGTCTTCTGAAGAAATAATGAACTGTTCACCGCAGTTTAGTCCTAGATATGAAAGTAGAAACTGATGAAAATATAAAACGAGCGACTGATTGTGCACCAGAGTCACTCTGAGGGAAAAAAAACACATTTGCGGATCTACAAAGTGTAAAAATACTGTTTTCATCTAGTTTTACTTGTTTTAACGGATCTTCAGCTGAAAAAAATGCAATCTTATCAAAAATAATGAGCCTTACACATACAAATACACATGTAGACATACAAACACACAAAGCACGTGTAGAGACTGTAGACTGGGGAATCTGAAGGTTATATCTGAGTCAACAGCTGCAAGAATCAATATCAACATGAGACAGCAACAACAATTAAAACATAATGAACTGAAATATTACTTTCTAAACAACATTATGTCAGTATGATACTAGAAAAAGGTTTTATAATTGGATGAAAAAGCATGAGAAAAATGACATAAGGCTATCTCTAAACAGAGAAAGAAGCAGTGCTGTATGTGGCCCCTACCTTTCTCACTGACTGACTCACTCTCTATCTCCACGTCCTCACAGCTGGTGTACTCTGGTGTGGTGGCCAGCTCCTCCTCCGAGCTGCTCAGCGACACCTGCCGCATCTTTCCTCCCTTTTTGGTTTTGTGGGGCTTGGGGGGTGGCGGGCGCACCGACTCCGACTGGTCCGAGCTGAGAGAGTCATTCCTCAACATGCTCTCCATCTTCTCCCTCTTGGTCTTGCGGACGGCCGAACTGGGGTCTAAGTGGTGTTGCTGCCTCCTCATGGGGTCACCCAGGTCGCCTCTCCGCAGGTCCCCGGATCGGTCACCCAGCACGGGGCTCCGGTGCGGCGTCGGGGGGCTGTGGTTGGAGGTCCTGTGGCCTCCCAGGCCGGGACCCATGGGCCCTGGTGAGGAGCGGTCGACGGAGTAGGAGCGCTGTCCCACCATAGGCGGCCGGCGCTCGGTGAGATGCTGTCGGGACAGCCGGATGGGGCCTGGGTCATCCTGCTCCGTGTAGGCCAGTGAGACGTCGCTATGGCGGCGCTCGTGCCTCATGCGGCCCACCTCGGCGTGCATCCTCATCTGCTCCTCGTAGGGCTGCGGCTTCACAGGGTAGCGTGCCAGGTTGGGGTCGCTGCGATAGCGCGTCTGGAACTCCTCCTGGCGCTGCCGCTGCAGGTCGTACTCGCTGGGTGGTCCATCTAGCTCCTGGTCCAGCGGGTAGTCCTGGGAGTGCCAGCGCCCGGGGCCCCGCCGGTCCCGGTAGCCCATCCGCGCCGCATCCGCGTCTGGGTACATGTGTGGGCCCCGCGGAGCCCGCCGATGGTCCCCATCCCCATAGTCAGACGGTGATCTGGGCATGCCGCCGTCCGTCGGGGCATACTGTGAGTGGTCGCCCCCCTCCCTTTGGTCGTATTTTTGGTTTGGATCCCTGGATGCAGATGGACTTCGTTTCCTGTAGATCACAGACAGGGGGACAAAAGAGTGGAATTTAGTGGTTGGTCCACTTTGAACTGGATTTTCTCTGATTCTCTGAATACACTGTACATATAATGATTTTTTTGTTTGTTGAAAGAATCACTTTTGCGTGTGCATGTTGATGCTTAGTTAATTTCCAAAGACTGTACAGTGTGTCTGCCTGTGGAAATGTGAGGTATCAGTCAAACATTAGCCTCGCGGTGCTTCATCTCTGTCTATAGCTTCACATTACTTTGCCCTGCACTTTGTCGGCCTCAGTCCCAGTCAAAACCTGATGAAAGCCTGCTCTGTATCTGTCTCTGTCACACTCACTCACACACACACACACACACACACACACGTGCACACAGAGAGAGAGAAATGGGACTAAGCAGCAGGGTGCAGCACCACTCCCTCTTCTCATTGCAACAGACTCTACATGCTCTATAACATGGCTGACTAATGCTCTCCTGTAACTTTGCATGCAATCGTCACGTGACCTTTAGATTTCACAGGACATATGCGCGAGGAGTATGAATACAGGCAGATAAACAGGTCTTTGCATTAGAAACAAACACACACTCATGCAGTGAAAATCCTGTTTGATTATCTAATTTGATTTAGAAGGTTGCAGTCTCCACACAGACAACGTGGTATCCAATACTTGACTCCTTTAGTGCCATAGGCCATCTTTCATTTCCATGTTGATAGCATCTGATTACTTTGTGGATACAGGTGCTTAAATCATCATCATTTGCAATGCTTATAAACAACAGGATGACACAAGATTAACAACACGGCCTGCCTGGATATGACCTGTTTGTATTTCCAAATTAATAGTGGGAGTATGTGTGTGTGTGTGTGTGTGTGTGTGTGCAAAGGCAGAGCGATGAGGAGCCAGACAGTGTGCTGAAAGTAGTGCATTGATAAATGATTCAGAGTTTCACAGATTGTGTCTGTGTACACAGTACAATGGACATGAAGGGATGTAGAGAGCCAATAACAACGTGTCCGACTTCTGCCTGAATTTATGAACCTCAGAGGAAGGTGTGCATTTATTCATCTCGCCACCTTTTGCTCCTCCTGGTGAAAACATCTAATGTCACACGGAACTTAAAAAAAACATTAATATCCACTCAGTGAGGGTGTGGACTAAAGCCATAACATCATGAAACGCACACTTCAAACCTTCTGTTTCAAGAGGAAATCTTGAAACGAGCAGTTTATGTTGGACATTACATGACTTTAACTTCAGTCAGGAGTGCCATATTACAAAAATAAAATGAGCTATCAATCATTTGTATCATTGTCCGGCTGTCACAGAGGAGGGCTAACTGTGCATTAATGCATTCATTCTTTTGTTGAGAATCAATTATTCATAAGCCACTTTTCCTCCAAAATAATAATGACATTTTGGTAAGGAAAGGAAAGAGCTCTGTGAAGCATTCCTTTAATTTTGTACGCGACAACTCTCCATACATTTCAAAGGGCTTCATAAATCACTGCTGACAGCCTCGCTCAGTGGCCAAGGTAAGGGCTCCTCCGTGTGATCGGCTACTTCACTGAACCACAGAGGAGGTTTGGTCCCCGCCTGCTGTCTCACAGACCATCCGGGTTAGGCTGAGTATAATAAATGTACAGTATATGCACAGTGTACTTATACTTGTATGTATAAATATTTATACTTGTCATATAGTACAATATACAAGGGTGTGACTTTGGTTAGAGATATGTGGTTCTCTCACAGGGCCGCGACGCTGATGCATTGCTGTAGATTAAACTAGCCAGCAATATATTAAGGAGTTAAAATTAGCACAACCGTAAACATCTACAGCAGTAAAATGCAACATGTACATTAAAGTAGCAGTAATATTAAGCCAGAAACATCATCTATAAAAGTAAAACTGTGAAAGGGAACATTTTACTGCACAATGAACTTCAAATACATTCTACTGATAGTACTTGGACACAGTAACTTGATGTTTTGTCGAAGTATTTGTAAAGTATTTTCCCCTTCTGGTATTCGTACTTTAACTGCAGTAAAGGATCTGATTTCTTCCTCTTACAAAAGTAATATGTAATTCAATGCATTCTTTTATTTAGTTCAAACAAATGCCTCATGATAATTAGACCTTGGTTCTCTGTCCATGGTGCTGAAATACGCACCAGACGATACGATGCAGCGGGGCTGTGCAGCTTCTTTTTTTGTGTGTGTGTGTGTGTGTTTAAAGCCAGTATTTCTGCACAATTGCATATAAAATACAGGCTACACTAACATTACTACTAATTTACTTTTTGTAGAATGAGATGCCAGCGGTGGCTGCGTCGTGAAGGATGGGTGGACCGACCTTGTTCCAGTTCCAGCACGCTTAGCCTACTAAAATATCACCGGTTCGAGCGAGCGGGTGACAAAGCTGTGTTATGAGTAAGTTATTAATAACTCCCAGAAACATTAGTCCACCTTCTCTTCCTC
This sequence comes from Pholis gunnellus, assembly GCF_910591455.1. Classification (NCBI taxonomy): domain Eukaryota; kingdom Metazoa; phylum Chordata; class Actinopteri; order Perciformes; family Pholidae; genus Pholis; species Pholis gunnellus. Next base: position 6,287,432 of record NC_136534.1, read on the forward strand.
AACCTCTCTCTGTCACTATCTCTCTCAATCTCACACACACACACACACACACACACACACACAGCGAGCACACCTATAGAACTGCGTAGGCCGACTATACTGTCTGTGTTCGCTACTCACAGCATTTGTTTTCCGGAGTATATCAGAGAAAAATCAGCAGCTCAATTAAATTCTCATCCAGAATGTGACGGTTGGCCTAACAGTAGCGTCGGCTATTAAACAGGGTGGGAAAGAAGAAGAAAAAAGATTTTAAAACAGAGGGGAATGGGAAAGATATTTTTTGTGTTCACTGGGTTCGATTTCTATGTTGAGCTATAGGCTCGGGCGATATCTGTGCTTTTCATGGTGGGGCGGACTGGCAGTTGAATAACATCACGTGTGAACTGCTTTGGTCCTTTGAAGAGGACTAAACCCGAAACACTCAGTCGCCATCTTTCTGAGCTCAGCTGCCCTGTTACACCAGAGGGACCGACCTGGTGGCGCTCGCTGCGGCCTACAATACATAACATTACAATACATAACATTACAATACATAACATTAATACTGCATCAAAGAATGTGCAGCGTCTTTATTCATGACGGCTTTGAGAATCATACGGTTGGGATTTCTAAAAACCAACAATACTGCCCAAGCCAATGTCAAACACCGAATAATAATCTCACTAAAGTGAAGTGCCAGCTTTAAGGAGAGACAGGATGATGTATGAGCGCAGTGTATAGCTCATGAACTACTGTACAGTTAAAATATGGCAGAAGTTAAGCGTACAGAATGGGCGTTCAAGCATCACTACATTAAAGCAAGATTTATTTAATAGCAGACATGACATAATAACACAACTTGGTCCAATAACAGAAAAATCCCCAAATACCAGACAGCAATAATCACTGATTCAACGTTTTCTTAAAAAGGTGGACTAATCCATATCTTTATTTAAACCACTGCCGGTGTTAACCTGTTTATGCTGAATTTGTCGGCAACATTAGGCAACAACTGATGACTGCTGCTGGGACTTAACTTTGGATTTCACTTCCTCCCCTTCAGTGGTCAAAAGCTTTTCATGCAGCTTTGATAACTGCCTGCATTTCAAACCAAAACAATACTGATTCACTTAATGGCCGATTACAACAAGTGTTTAGATTTTCCATTCCATGTTCCTGGTATGGTTGTGATTATCCCAAAAAAAACTAAATAACACAGGAAGTGCATCCCTCTAAATATCTGAAAGCATAGACACCACATCTGAACAATCAAAGAAAATGCCACCATCACCTACTTTACTTCATCAACAACAAACCCAAGATAAAAGATGAACGCCATCAGCCACAAACTGGTTTCGTGATGAGTGATTTCTTGCAAATGGACCACAACAAAAAAACATCTTAGCGCCAAAGATGCAGCGGAAACGCTCGCGCACAACAAAAACAAGACTAATGGCTAATGCCCACTTTAATGAACACATACTTATTTACAACAAAGACAGGAAAAAGGGCCATTTGGAGTCTTTGTGATGCAGCAAGCTCACACAAGTGACCTCTCCCCTCTGCTTTTACATCAAAACAAAAGCCTCCCATCACCTCAGCATGCGGACACAGCCTCGCTGATGATTCAGACGCAGCTGGAGAGAAAAACAAACACACATGACGGTCGCTGCATTATTCATGACCTGCTCCTGGACACGAACTGAGCGGCGCTTCATTCACAAATCCAAAGTGAAGCAGCAGCAGAAATGTAAATGCAGGATTGGGGGACAGACGCCGGGACTTGGATGGGAGATAGTGTGTGTGTGTGTGTGTGTCTGTGTGTGTGTGTGTGTGTGTGTGTGTGTGTGTGATGAGCATGAGAAACATCTTTTTCTTGATGATGATGATGATGAAGGTGTGTGTTGCATACGCGCATGTGTCCACTTGTGCATGCCTCTGCATTTGTAGTTTGCCTAAGAAAAGCCTCTCTTTGACTCTCAGCATGTCCTCTGGGCTTCATGCTAACGTCTCCTCTGGGATGCTGTCTTGAAATCCTACATCCTGAACACACACACACACACAACCACGTGCATAGAACACGCACGTAGCGGCTGCAACAAACATTAACAAACTGCCCCTTTGACGAGCTCTAACCCGTCTTGACGCAAGTATCACATTTCCCTGCTCCCGTTTAGCCTCGTGTGTCCTTCCTGTCCAAACAGAGCAATGTCTGTGGCAGCATATAGCAAGGGGAGCTAGCAACCCACACTCCGCTCCATCGGCATCTTGCATCGTGATGCTATAGCGCTGTCGGGCCCTAAACCAGCCTCCAGTAAGCACAACGGAGCGGTGGCGCAGCACTACATTTTCTACTGTGCATTGTTCCCCCATTGCTCCAGCTGCCACTGCTACTGTAATAGCCTCTCTGCAGATACCTCTGAGCTCTGCCATAACACACTCTGCTGATCTTAGATTTGCATCCCATCCTCAGTGACACAGACAGAGATAGAGAGAGGGGGGGGGGGGGGGAGACAAACTGTGAAAAGGGAAAGGGAGGGGGGTCGTCGACAACGCATGTGAATTAGAAGAAGCGTGAAAAAGTAAAAAGCAAAAAGCGGGGAAGATGCCAGTTAACTGTGACCTAATAGCTCAAAGTGCAGCTGGTGTGCATGGTGCATTCAGCCAAGCTTGTGAAGGCTCGAGCGTGAAGTGGCAGGATGGGACACCGTGGGATCGTGATGCTGCACAGAAGGGCTGCTGCTGCTGCTGCTGCTGCTGCAACGTCTGAACCGCACGGTGACGTGCTCCCTCCATCACGTTCCCTAATACGGCAAGATGTGCGCGTGTGATCGTCACCACGGACGTGGCACTGAGCCGCAGCGCGTTGTGCAAAGGGAAATCGACCAGCAGTGAATCACCCTCACAGGCCCACAATAGGGAGGCATGTTCGCTGCCTGCGCGGTGCGGTGCGGTGCGGGAGTACAGGCGAATGCTGCTGCTGCTGCTGCGCCGTTCTGCGCACGTTCCTGCTGAGGGAATAACAGCAGCCCTCGTTACTGCTGTTGTCCTGTCCCGAGCTAACTATAGAAACCCCCTGCTGTCTGCGGATGAAGCACGAGGCCCCGTTCAGTTGGCGACAAGGACGGTGATGCGATTCAACTCGGGGAGGGTGACACTGGCCTCACTGCATTACTGGGGGACTTATATATCTAACATGGAGCGAGAAAGCGAGCCATGCACCTATCACTGTACATTTTTGAGATCATTGTGAGAAAAAGCACCATGGCTCGACACCAAAAGCAAAAGGGAAGCGTCTCTGTGGTGCGGCCGGGTAAACCGTAATACTCTCTGTGAATCGGAGAAGACGTCTCCATGACGCCGTGTAAACATGCTTTCTGTTTTTGCTTTCAGCGCAGGCCAGCGTGCTTCTAAATTATTACTATAATCATCTTTTTAAAGTACACTCTCCTTATCAAAAGCAGCGTAATGTATCAAATCCATGGCTCACAAAAATCATGGGATTACACTATGGCCCCGAAAGATTAAAAAGTGCGACCCTAAAAGATTAGAGATGACCCGACATGCTCGCCACGATAAAAACCTCTACATGCTGTTATTTTTCCTCTTGTGACGCGATATGTAAAATTAAAAAAAAAGGCAGTCGGTGGAATTTTACAATAAACTGCGTGGTGTAAGGAGAAGTGGGTCTGTGAGCGGTGAGGTTGCCCCGCTCTGCCTCATCAGATTCCTGCTCTGACCTAGTGACGGGGTCCGATCGGAAACATCCGCAGCCAGTTCCCCGGCTGCAAATAGACGCGTGTGTGTGTGTGTGTGCTGCACCACCTCAGCTAAGATGAAAGGCCCGAGATCAAGCAGGAAGCCCCTGTGGTCGCAAATCATTAACATTTGATGTGGAGTTTACGATAAAAAGGAGGGAGGTTATCGCACATATACGTTTGCACAGAAGGTCTGCAACGGCACAGGCTAGTGATCACGTTAGTGTGTAGTGTGATACACTTAAGCCTTGAAACTAAAAGGCCCCGAGCAAGCATCTCTTTAACTCAAACACAGTCCGTGATCTCTATGCCATCCTGCTGATGCAAAACATTGGACTGAGATCATGATTATTTTTTGCATTTTTCATCCAGCTTTGGTTAAATACTAAAGAAGAAGAGGCTTTCTTTCCTCACAGCTTCTGTGGTGACGAAGATTGGAGTTTTTATATGCAACTAATTAAAAAAGAGATAAGAGTGCGGGAGCAAATGTAGCCTTTTCTTGAAGAATTCCAGAGCTGGTGAATTAGAATTTCATCCTCACACCAGTTTGCCGTGAAGATGTGTTGATGCTCCATATAAAACCAAAGAAATACTAGAAGCACAAAGACCAATAACTGAAAGATGAACCCCTACACAGATGTTGCCGGGTTCATGCTCTGTAGGCACCGTGACACACACACTGACAAAATAAATATATCTATATATAAATAAAATGCCATAATAAAGCTGCTGCTTTCTAGACGTTACAGCAAAATGCACAACCTGCTGTACATGCAACGCTAAAAATAAATATTCATATGTCCATACCAGCTTTAACTGTCTCTACGTTGTGAGATATAATCAGCCCTACTGAGAGTAAACCTTGAATCCTCAGTTCAAACCTCTGGCTGGCTGCTCCACGCAAACACTTGGCCTTCTGTGCAACAAAGCCTTCACAAAAGCAGTCCGGTCCGCTCCTCACAGCCTATACGACCACAGCTTTGTTGTTTTCCCAATCCTCGCTCCTAGAGCACGGAAACAATGTCCTCGTTGTGTTTCTAGGAGGCTATGTGTGATCTGCAGACGGCAGCAGTAAAGGTAGTCTTGCGGCAGCGCTCCTCGGACTGAGCGTGTGACACCAGCTCTGGCTGCTCCTCCTCCATCGCCGAAGAAGAAACATGTTAAATAAGAAAAAGCCAAAAGCAATCAAGGTGAAAATGCAACGCTGCCCCTGTGGGGATTGTGCCACCTTTACTTTGCGGATAATGGAGAGAAGTCAAATGAGGACAAATGAGTGGCGGCGTGTTGCAGAGCTCTCCTCTTAGAGGGAATCTGGCCCGCTAATGACAACAATACATCCTGGAATGGTCTCTATTGAAATGAGATAACTAGAAAGAAGGCAAGAGCGGAAGGAAAACAAGCTGAATGCGCGCCTCTCAACCCGCGAGCAATCAGAGAAGAAGAGACGAGGGGGAAAAAACGCCCCTAATGGTCCATTTACGGATGCAGCGTCACACTCCCCTCCCAAGACTGACTCAGCCGGCCGCTGTGTATGTGGGACGCCCCTCGGAGTAGAAGAAACACATCCAATTCCCCCCCGTTACCTGGTACAATCAAAGCCGGTTTAAAATCCCGCAGCAACCCGGCAGTTTAGCTGCAGCTCCTAAAATCCAAATGATATGGTAGTATCAGCATGAGCTGCTTTGTTTCTGCTGCGCCGCAGCGCCCTGCCACTCTCTGATGGAAGTGGATAGATGGTACAGTTTATGACCCGCGCTGCAAAGGCTTCTGGGTTGCCTGAAAGCAAGCTGACTTTCGGGTTTAACACCAGCGTCATGTGATCGCTCCGATTGGCTGGCGGTCGAGCAGCACCGGTCCTCTGTTTAAGAAAGGATTACACTGCTTGGTTGATTACTAGCTGACATCTATAACCAATCGCAGACAGAGCAGGAGGGCTCACCTAATCGCATTCAGCCGGAGGTCTTATGATCCTTAAACTGAACAAATTACATGGTTTATGTATTTTATTTTATTTTTATCCACAGGGTGGATTTTCAGGGCTTCAAATCAAATACAGGGGAAGGAGAGAGGGAGCGATAGAGGAATACAGGGAGGAATGGAGAGATAGAGAGATTTCTCTTCCCGCATCATTTCTGTGCATTACAAAACGGATCAAAGACCTTTTTTTTTTCCTGGTTCTGCAGCACGATGACGTGGCTGTTTTTCAGTGACCTGGTTTGATAAGTGACTGTGACTGGCTGTGTCTGAGTGTTGTTAAAAGTCTTTCCTCCTGCCTCTGTCTCTTCATCCCTCAGCCTCAACACATTTCACATCTGTCACAGTGTTTCTCCTATCGCTTCCACCTCCTTTGTCAACGTCCACCCCCCCCACACACACACACACACACACACTACCCCCTCCCTCGTCTCGACCCTCCCATGGGACGGGCTCTGACTGAACATGCACCACTGGAGTAGGTTCTGTTTGTGATTGCCGCGGCGTCGGCTGACTGACAGGTGCGTGGGATCGGGGAGGGCAGGTGGGCGATGGGGTTGTCGACACAGCGTTTCCCAGGACGGAGGGTGGGAGGAGGGGAGGAGGGGAAATGGTGAAGGGCCTCTGGGTGTGTTTAATCACCAGAGTCAAGAATGGGGCCAGGCTGCAGGGCTCCATGTAGCTTTGAGAGCAGTGAGCATCTGAACCGAGAGGACTATTTCTGAGCATTAGTGCTGACATGGCGACCCAGAGAAGTTTGTCACAATGCTTTGTGTACGGCTGCATTTTTAGTTTTAATTACAACTGCATTTCCCATAAACGCCACATACTGCAACAGAAGATTTTGGAAAAGAATACAGAACCAAACCAGTAAAGCTCACAAATCAGCTGAAATCCATGCGTTTCAGTCAAAGTCAGACAGCTCTTGTTCTTGTGTTGGAATAAAACCTCCCATGGTGCTGCTAAGTGGCTCCCGCTTCTCTCCTCAAGTACGCCACGTCCTGCGAAGATTTTGCTCTGTGTTTTCACTCCTGCACATCAGACTACTTAAGAGCTCACACTCGATGCTTGACACTGTTCAGGTACATCTGCTCCTACCGCTTCAAGGAGCGCGCCAGTGATGTAGACGGATCAAGGTCGTGAGAGAAAAAGATGGATCGGTAACTTGCAGGAGAGCAGGTGCTTGAGGACTGGATCAAGAACTGCTATACACAAGGCGGGGAAGTCGTATATGACATTGTATAATCTGGCAGTTTGTTAGTATTGAGATCCTACAGGAATCACTGAACACTTTGTGCATCTTGGATCTGATCTGATCGCTGTCCGATTACAGACAGAATCAAAGGATCGGCCTAAAACAAGAGAGTTGTTTGAGATTCACTCAAGTCGGATGTTGAAAAGGCATAAAAGCATCCGTGTCTCCAAGATGCATACGTAAGCACTTAATTCTTCCTCTAGCATTCTTGGCAGTCACCGAACACTACCTTCACCCTGTGGACTGGAGTAGGGCTGACTTGATTTACATATAGCCCGGGAAAAAACTAGGTGGATCGCAATCAGATTTTTGATCCGGCAAACGGTGAGGCTTAGGTGTAAAGGAAAGTGTATGAAAATCTGGATTTGATCCGGACACTCGATAAGACAAGTGTAAATGGGGCCACCTTAAAGCCAATGCACGCTGCCTGATGCGGCACAGTTTCACTCACAGTAAGAGGCGAACAGCCTCTCCCTCCCTTCGTCACCCTGCTCTGTGGAAAGTTCGAAGCAGACACAAAGTTGTGCAGCCCCACCACTATCCGCTCAGCTGACAGTGTCTGCAGATCTGTGAGGCTATTCGCTAATTGGCTCCATGAGCACAGGTTCCACTTCTCCTGTCTGAGAGGAGGCCAACTGGTTCCTTCTGTGTTCATGTTTATACTCTGTGTGGATAATATGTCTTCTGCACTGCACCGCCTGTTGGGTCTCCTGTTTTGTTTTTTGTTTTTTTTTAAGAAGAGGCACCGCTAGCACTCTATGTAGGCCAAGCCCCACCACAATATGCCATCAAGATCAGGACCGTTACGCTGCTGCTTGCTTCTCCCCTCCCTACAGAGAAAGGTTAGAGGAGCAGAGCATGTGTGCATTTTTTTTTTTTATCATATTGCTGCATTAAAAAAATCACACATCACAGCTGGAAATTCATAACGCAAACACCTCTGTGGAGCAGACACACAACCAAACAGTACATTTGCCCCCAATGAACTGTCTGTAATCATGCTTATTGACTTCTGCTTGAGTTGAACAGAGCTGCTATAACACAGAGAACTGTTGCAGTGCGGGGTAAAGGGTGTCCTCTGGAGAGCCTGTAAGTAATCAACACACCAACACTGGGGGGTAATTAACTGGGGTTTTTTTGTGGGGGGGGGGGGGTTTACCACACAGTGGAACCTACGAGGAGATACACGTGATTGGCGCTCATCTGTGACCAGACCTAGCTGCTTCATCGCTTCATGAAAGACATCGTCATCAAAGTCTTCTGAAGACACCACATAGCACCACGTGGGAAACAAGAACTGGCTTTGGACTTGCTCACTTCTATTGGGTCTGGAGGCCTTTTCTACGGACGTCACAGCAGGGAGACAACTTTTTTTTTACGGATCTGTAAAAGATAAAGTTAATGACTGAATTCCATTGAGCTGGCGAGGGCCCGATATTTTCATATTTTCTATAAAACAACAAAAATGTTTGATTTAAGCCTTTTATGCTTATGATCATACCAGCGTGATCATTCGAGCAAACTAATCTGAATCTATTTAGTTTGACTTATCATTCACACAAATGAAATTACATTTTTCACAGAAATATAGTTTGCGGACGGTCATTTTTAAAAACAAATATTCATTGTATTTAACATTTATTCAATTTGTAATTGACTTAATTTAGTTTATTTATTATTGACAGACTGTCTGACTGACTTATTGAATAAACATTAAATTGCCTATGGCATTCACCGGGCGATCCCACTTATTTTAAATTCAGGTTTTACATGCTCTTACCGTAAAGCCTAGCGCACACAGCAAACACAACGTGGGGGCTAGCTTGACCGTTTTTTTTTTCAAAGTGGAGGCTGCCATCTTCCATTGTTGTTTCCGACCTCAACTGGTATAAACTTCCCTGCTTCCATCAAGATACAAACATACACGCCCTGTATGCACATCCATGTTCATACACTACGCACAGAGAAGCAAAACCCCAAAGTAAGTCTCATGTTAGCGGATTAAAACAATGACGCAGCAAGATGTTCGCGATGTATTGTCATTTACTCCGTCCCACAAAGCACAAGCTGCAGCACATCGAGTGTAATCGACACAGATCACCCACCTGTGAATTGTATTCAAAGAGAAACCTTATGGGTGTGGTCCAAAATGATGTCACATGACATAAGGGTGTCACGGTGTACTGACACACCCTGGAGAACACTGCTGGATCACTGCAGCTATTTAAACCGCTGAAGGTCATGATCATGATCATGATAAATGTTATTTTCATGCTACTCCAAAGTGCATCACCTTGCTGTACAATCACACAAGTAATGGGGAAACAAATAGCAGTAACTATTCACAGTTTCACACGAGCATCCTCGACGCGCAAACACAATACGGAGACTTTTCAGCTTAACACGAGGGTGAACTCGTGGAGACCCTCCCTTCCTGCCTGCATGCTGCGCTGTGGCATGTTGGCTGCTCAGTGCTCAGCAGGCCTTGTGCGTTTTCACAAAGCGCTCTGTGGAGAGAACATACTGAGATTTGTCGAGCCGTTCGTAACCCGGCAAATTCTATTGTAACCAAACGCTGGGCTGTATTTCTGCACTGGAAGAAAAAATAAAATGTCTGAAGAATCTCTTTCTCTCTCTGACACGCAAGTAATTGAACACACGCGTACGCTCGCTCGCTCACTCGCTCGCTCTCTCTCCAGCCATGAATTTCTTCTTGGTTCTGCTAAGTATACATTTTTCATTCCAGTGAGCAAGCTGCATTTGAAATCAAAGGTGGTGACGCTGCGCGGCTGTCTGGCTCCACGGAAAGCGAGGGAGTAATGAAAAAAGCTGAGGGGTGAGTCAGAGGATGCTTTAATAATCCTTGCAGCTCAAAATAACATCTCAGGAGCTGGACGGACTGACGACCCTCCTGGCAGAAACCAGCAGCGGCCCAGGCTGGTCTGGACTGGTCACTTGTCGGTCGCTACATCCCACCCCCCCCGACATACACTTTCCTCTCCCTCTCTCTCTGTTTTTCTCCCATCTCCTCTGAGTCTATTATTTTCAACAGATAAGACTGCAGCAGCACGGCACGACGCGCCAGACAGCCAGGTCCTCCCTGTACCAACGATACAACGAGGCTGAGCAGGGCGACGGGGTGTGTGTGTGTGTGTGTGTGTGGGGGGGGGGCGGTCCGTCAGTCAGTGGGAAGGAGCACTATGACGTCCCTTCACAGGTGAGAAATGTGTCTTTGGTTATTGTCCAATCATTGCTGACAAATGGTGATGGGGTCCAGGCTAAATAGCTCCCTGTGCTGGGTTCAAGGTTGGGCCTCCGTCGTCCCGTATACGTAAAACGCTTTTCCCTGCCTGGGCACACGGTGTTCTGCCCTGTGCGGACGAACGGAGCGAGAAAACAAACCCGTCATCTAGTGGTACCAATGCCTATCTAATATTTCTCCACTTCACATTCTTACATTCCACCAAATCCTGCTCCTGCTGACAGCATTTATCTTTTAATATAAATAAAATGAAGTTGTCAGCCCTTTAATGTAGCCGTGAGTCATCAAGAGCAGACCATAGTGTTACTTGAATAACAAGGGTTTATCCTCTCCTCGGTGGCTTATTATAGGACATCTCAGACTCAGATAGCTCGATATTGTCACACATGGTTAGAATGTTAGCGCCGACATCATGTGTGCATGCTAATATTAGCATCAATCTCAATGCATGGCTGGGGTGGACAATCATTCACAGGTATTCCGTCACAAATGGAAAGTCACTGCATCACATACTCCTTAATCTTTCATTTCAATTAGGGCTAACAATGTTACTGTGAATTAAGGCGAGGTGATATGGCTTATAAATAATACCTCGATATTTTTAGGCTAGGCCGCGACATATTATATACATCTCAATATCTTCATATTTTCTCAAAGATATATTTTTATTATATTTTATTTAATATTAATTAATTTAGTCTAATCTTAATCTATCTATTGTTTATGGACTGACTAACTTGTTGAATTCATTAGAACATTTATTTATTTTGTATTTTATTTATTTATTATTGACAGACTGAATTTTATTGAATAAATGTGAAATTCCGTATTTACCCGAAGATCACTTTTATTTTGAAGTCAGTTCTTACTTGCTCTTGAACATGCCTCGAACATACAGCAAAACAACGAGGGGAAGAGTCTGACCGTCGTTTTTAAAGTGGAGGTCGCTATCTTCTATCAACACGTATAAACTCCAGGCTCCTTCCCTGTTCCCTGCCACTTGGCCACTTGGTTCCAAAGCATCACTGCTTTACAGAGTAGAAGTGTCCGTCTCAGAAGAAAAGAGACTGAAGTCCATTTATGCTCAAATCATTTCTGGGCACACTATAAACCCAGAGTGGGTTATAGAGTTAAAATCTGGACGATACTAAAATACTAATCTGGTTATGCTGCACACCTGAATGTACTGAAAATCCAATATAACTGGGTTCGACATTGAGCTTGATGTGGTTCAGTTTACTAATGCTACATGATGAACAGTGAAACTGTGACGAGCTCAAGTATTTCATGGGAAGTGTTCATACTCTGTGGCGGAGAAAACACTGAATTTGAAGAACTTCAATTATACGATGAAGAAAAACACACGGAAGAAACGAGGGAGCCCACTTGACTGCAGCAATTCTATTTAAATGTGCCTTTGTTCCACAGCAGTACACACTGCATATTGCCTCTGGCAATCCAGCACACTTCACGTTTATTACCGCAGCGGCTATTTTTAGCACATCATTTATAAATTAACACTAATAATACAACCGATCATGGTAGTAAAAGCTGTGTGTGCGGTGCGGGGCACTTCACACCTTTTCAAACCGGTTTCAGGACTACAAAGTCAGCTTTCTGCAAAAATGAGAGGAAGTAGAAATGTCAGCATTTTGAATACAGATCTAATGTATCATATACATCCTTCTTATTGCCTTTTTTTGGCGACAAACTGCTTGGATGCTGCTTGTCACGAACCTAAAATGAAAGCGAGATTGCCAGGGAACGGAGATATTAGCATTCTCCAATTACATCCACAGGGGAAGGGAAGCCACTGCAGCCAACTTACCCCAATGCATCTCTGTGGCTGGGCCCTGGGCATAATCAAATCAAGATGTATGTCTACTTACACACTGAGTGCCCAGCTTAACGAACTCTGATAGGCACCGACTGCAACGTGACTGACGGCATCGTGCAGAACACTTCACATCCTCGAGCCAACATTGACAATCTCCATCAGGTTTTTATCTTCATCAGGCACCAGTGGAAGTCCCACTGTATGCAAAGGGGAATTTGCTGAACAATCGCTCCTCCATGGTCTCGTTTGGAAAGATTCAAATCTGGCTCTTTCTTTAATTGAGCAACAGACAAGACAGTAATTCAAGACAACAGCAGAGAAAATGTACAAAATGTTTGTTTTAGAGAGTAAATTGAGCCGCGCAGGTTTCGTCCTACAATGTGCTAAATTAGGCGTGCAACATTTGAGAAAGTGCAGAACAGCAGAATAATAGGAGCCGTGTGCAATGGGTTCCACTGGAGCGACCACGGTAGATGATCTGGTTTTCTTGATCCTGTTCTGGGACTAGTTAGCGAAGCATGTTGATAGATTTCCCCCGTCAGTTACTTTCTGAAAATGCTATTCATTTCAGTGCTCTCTTTTTTTCAAATGACTGCTGTTCACCCCATCTTCTCCATTCCAGTTCCGTAGCCTTTCCCCCGCCAGTCTCTCTTAAGTTGAATTCAAACAGATCGGCTGCTAGAAGGCTTGCCTGGAGGCAGACAGGAAGCTGTGCATAATGGGAAGACGGTGCGTCCCGAGCTCTTCTCTGAAACACTTTCCCTGTCTGAGAGATGTCACTACTTACTCACACACACACACACACTCACACACACACACACATTGAGATCAAAGAGACAGTGTGCAGCTAAGTAGAAGGGTTGAAGAGTTTGGGAAAAGCCAACAAGGAAATAGATATGGGAGATAGCTGTCTGAAAAAATTAAATGTGACTCCAATTACTCTCTACAACTTTTAGCACATAATGAGATGTCGCCAAAGACCTTTAATGATCATTTTAATACTTACATCGTTAGAGCTACGCTGTTGCTTTATCCCCCAAAAATACTGGTTTGGAAAAGAAACAGTCATACTAATGATGCAGGATAAATGCAGATGATAGGAGTTCAACAACTGCCAGGTGGGAGAAGAATGCGTGGAAGCAATGGCACGGCACTTGGAGTTTTTAAACCACATTTTTTTTAAATGCGAGCTTGCGACCAAGTTGCATCTTTCCTCTTTGTCTGATGAAAAAGCCACTCGCTGTGTTCCCTGTGTGCTCAGCAGAAAGACCTTTTCTACAGCGCTCAATGGCATTGACGAGCCAACGTCGCAATCGATGAACCCGCGGTCAGACCTTTGCAGAGCGAGCCCCAGACCAAAGGGCTGTGTGGGTTAATTGTAATTGCATAGGACAGCGTCTGTAACACAGCGCCCTGAGCCAGGGAGCTCAACAGGCCTGGAGGGGCTCTGGTCTGAGAACACATTCAATCTACGACGGTGGTTATCTTCAACCAGGGTTACATTCAGACACCTTTTTTTTGTGCTTAGATTCCTAGATCTGCATACATCACAGGACGTAGCACTCTACTCGCCTGTTTTATGTACAGATGGTGCGTTTAAAATGTGTGTCGTACGGATGACGACAGTAACTGGGTCCTCGATGTGCCGCTGCACCACAATAGAAAAAACAGCCTTCAAACCTTATAGATGTAGAAATGAGAGCAGAAGCTCTACGGTTCTGTGAGCGGGAGAACTGTGAATGGTCTTCTGACAGGATCAAGAGAGACATATGAATAAATGGAAGGGATGCCGGCGAGTGAAAAAAAGAAAAAAAAGGAAAATCTTCAAAGTCAGCTTCTTTCCTCTCCCTAGCCACCCCTGGAGATCAGATCAACTACTATCCTAAAACCTAATGAACTAGTAAACACTGGGAATTAAATGAATATTACATGGGGTTTCATTAACGCCAGCCAGCAGACTCCAGAAATAATGAAGGCGCGAAGCGGAAGCGGGAGGAGACGGTTTCTTCTTCTCCCGTGTTTACTCAGCATCTGCCTGCCAAAGGAGGAGGCTTTTTGATCAGTCCTCGGCTGGGTTCTCCTCTCCGCTGCGTGGCAGGAGAAGCCCAGGGAGGCCGCCGAGCACCGCCAGGGCCGCTATATTTGCAACACAAACGAACTGAGCTAATTGTACACATGCGGGGAGGCGAGGGGGGCGGGGGGGGGGTTGACACGTGCACGGTGCAGTGTTTGCAAAATATGGAAAATAATTAATCTGGTTGAGCTCGTGAAATACAATCAGTGTTGCGAAAGCGGATTTGAGCGCGGGGCTGGGGATGAGACGGATGATGATCGCAACGGGCTGGATGGACGCAGATGTTTAGATTAAGCTTCTTCATTATTGCTTTATCACACAGCTTCTTCAAGTGTATTTTTGGTAATTGAATAAATTGGAGCATGAAATAGATTTGGATTTGGGGCACGGCAACAGGATTACGTGCAGAAGCGGGCCTTTTCCCCATTCATGAAACAATGCAGGCAGATATTATGCCATCGGGGGTCGATTGTGCATTGGGTGTGTGCTGTGGATAATAACTAGGTTACTAAAACAGATTCCTAGAGAATACCTGTAGATATAGACCCTAACAGTCTGAGGCTAATGCTGGATTTAAAATGGATTCCATGCACACAGAAATAACTTAATGTAAACGGACTCAGGGACAGCCGAGCCTGAAATGTTTGCTCAGCTGTGTCGTGTGGACTCCACAGCACTGAATAAAGTCCACCTCTTGACCTTCCAAAGGTCAGACCTTGTAAGCCTCTTCAATCAATAAATCAAATATAAAACCAGAATGATGATGCTGTGAAGTACCTTTAGGAGGAGAGAGCCTTAACTTTCAATTAGCAACTCCGCTGACCATCGAGGCCAGAGGAGGATTTGTGGGATAACACTATTAAGATCCTGCACAGGCAAACTTAACCCCTCTTCAAACTGTTAAACAGTCACTGACGTTGACAAATAGCATCGCACATCGAGGCATATGGTTGAGAGCAAAGCACTATCCATGCGGAGTATGCAGTCCCGTCCCCCGTCCCCCTCTTGGCTATTTAAAAACAAGATGACATCAGACATCTGTTTGGAAGCAGAAAAAAAGAGAAAAAAAGACCTCCCAGGGTCCGGGCTGCAAACACATGAACATACAAGTGCCGCCGCATGCACTCTCACGAAGAAACACAAACACGCAAGAAGAGCTGAGTTAAGGACCCGGGGCAGTTGGAAGATGCTCCTAATGCCCGACTGAAATAGCAGTTTTACTGGCAGGACGATACTGTAACGCAACCATTGAAGGTTGAGGGTCACACACACACACACACACACACACACACACACACACGCACACAAATACATGTGCACACAAGCCTCTTCAGCCTTTGAGGGAATCAGTCTCGCTCCATAAGCATGAACAGAGCCCAGCGCTCTTCACAGGCCGCTGTTTCTGTTTGAAAAGTACACCATCTATCCTTTTGTTGCTCCGTGGCCCCTTTCTGTCCCTTCCTCATCCAGTTTCACCGGCTTCAGAACGGGCCGGCCGGTTGAACCTGTGCGTCACCTACATCTTACTGGGTGACATAACGCGTGTCTCTGGCGCTGTAGCAACCTGTAACCAAACCTCTGCAAACAGACTATTTCACCTCCTCTGGGGCAGCCGCATCAGCAGCGGTGGCAGCGGGCCTGGGGCTCGGGACATTAGCCTGATGCTTATCTGGCTACACAGCCCACCACTAGCTACCAGCTATCTCTCTCTCTCTCTCTCTCTCTCTCTCTCTCATTCTTTCTCTCTCTCTCTGTTTCATTCTTCCTCTCTTGCTCACTGTCCGATGCTGAGATATGATTTGGTGAGAGCAGAGAGGAGTCCGGCATTATCGATTCAGCCTCTGCCGCTGTCTCTCTCGCACTATTCATCCACCTTTTCCTCCGCGCTGCTATCATTCCAACTCTCTCCCCTTTATCTCTCTCTCTCTCTCTCTCTCTCTCCAGCGTGCAATCATAATAACCCCTCTCTTAGACGCCCAGGCAATAAACCAGGGCCTCCCTTCTTCCTGCGCACATCTCCCTCGGCGAGGACAAAACCAATAAAGGGCCGGCTTAATTACAGCTGCTGAGTGCCGCCAACACCCGGGTGCAACACTATGGGGCTGAGGGTGGGCTGAGCGTGGGCGAGGTGTGACGGGATGTCGGGGCGAGGCAGGTGGGGGGGGGTTGCATAAGAACTACTGAGGATACAGTTTGAGTCTCAGTCTGACTCTACACCTAAAACCCTCAAGACGCTACTTTATAGTACTCACAGAGATGAAATAAAAAGAGAGGACGGTAGCCCAGAGGCAGGCTGGGAAGATGTGGGTAGGACTTGCATTCAGCAAGGCATTGGACTCCCAATAGCTCCAGCGGAGGAGCTCAGACTTTTGCTTCTTGCGAGGCATTAATGTGTAACGGCGGGAATGTAAAGATGGGCGTTAGTGGAAAAACTAAATATACACTCAGACAACTTAGCCTGGATAAAGAAGGGTAAAAACAACGCTACATATGCTCCGATCTGGTCAATGATATATCAAGGTGGATACACCTCTAAATCATCCCAAGTGTCCAGCACTGTGAGGAGCCAAGGGAGGGACTGCTGTGAAGTCCTTGTCACTGGCTGTTTCTAAGTCTGCAGTCTGTCTCCTCCTCCTGTCCTCCTCCTGTCCGCCCTTCCCTTCCTCCGGCCCCTTTCCTCTCCTTTCCCCCAGTTCTGTCACATCAACATGAATCTGGGGCTCCAGGGGTTCACAGTCCCACAAGCTGCCGCCTGCTAGTACGTCTGCCTCGTCTACAGCTCTGTCACCATGGTGACTGGTGCCCGGGTGTTCCTGTCTCCTCCTGGTACTTTCTGTCGTCCTTTCTCTGTGTCCTTTCCTTGCTTTGTCTCTCCACTGAGCTCCTCTCACCTCACCTACACAAGGCTATCAATACGAAACAAGTTGACAAGAGGCTGCGAGAGCAAACACCAGAGTCTGTACCCGTGAGGCTACATGCACGACACACTGGATGGGAGCGCCGCACCTCGTCAGCGACAGAGAATCACAGCTGTCAATCATGACCTCACACTCAGATACCTAGGAAAGAGTTCAGCATGAGATGTAGGGGACGTCTAGAGCCCTTTAATATTTCTGATAACCACTTCCATCAACGCTGTATTGTCAAGAAACATTGCTACTCCAGTAGCTTAGTCGCCTTTCAACATCACAGCAACACGTTCTTATAATTCAGGGTTAGCAAATAGTGAAAGGTTGCCCACTGTGCTTACAAACACACATTGCTTAACCAGCACAATCTTGAGCTGCTACAGACAAAATGAGCGGCTTCAGATGCGATGCCTGAAAAGAGTTGGCTCTAGGTTAAGAGGCCTCACACCTCTTTAAAGAAGTTGATTCAGGTCCTCTCACTGAATCGCCTTTACAGCAGTCTCATGAGGCCTTTTCTGTGCTGTATATGTATATGTAATGCACAAATGTCAAGTTTCTTATTGAGTTCACGCTTTATCAGTCTTTTGCGCATAAAATCGGAGTTGGAAAAGTGTCCATAAACATGTCAAAGCAGACCAAACATCCACCCACTCTCCTGTTTTTTTGGTCATTCTGTAAGAAATAACATCCCTATGCTCCATGCCTTCCTTTGACTTTTGAATCAGGCCCTGCTCTAACGTCAGGGTTGACAGACATCATTTCTATTGATTGAACATTACACCTTATCACTATGGCAACCAGATGGCTGGGGGGGGGGGACTAGTGAAGAGATGGGTGTGGGAGGGGGTTCCACTTCAGAGGAACTTTCAGCGTAGAGCTGACAGTTCTCCTCCGCTCTGTGACTGTACACACTATACCGCGCAGATAATCACTGCAGGAGAGCAATATATGAGAGTGTGGGATGAATTAAACAGCTGTGGTTATGAGGATGACTCACTAAAATCACATCCGAGATTGGGCAGCCCGTTTGGAATCATTAAACAGCGGCAATATGGGTTTTATTTAATATGCTTTGAAACACTGCGCTGCTCTCAAAACATTGCATCTGTGCAGAAAAATCAAATGCAGCTATTCATATCCCGTTTATAGCGCCGCACAGTTTGCAAAAGGCTCATCCGGGAAAAGGCTGCATGACGTGAACATCCAAGCAAAATGTCCTCATACTTACAACGGTTCTCATGGTGTCTAAAGAAAGGTTCTTTTTTTTGCACGTTCTCCAACGAATGTCCAGCAACACCAACAATCAATGGGCCTGATCAAGACCCTGATCAAGACCCTGCAGATCGGAAGTATGTTTGTTATGTAACTTAAGTCTGTGGCGTTAGTTAAGTACGTTAGTAAGTTAAATGGTAAATGGACTGCACTTGTCGCTTTTCTAGTCTTCCGACCACTCAAAGTGCTTTAACACTACATGCCATCATTCACCCATTCATACACCGATGGCAGGAATTACCACGCAAGGTGCCACCTGCCCATCAGGACTAACTAACCATTCATATGACCTGTTATATACAAGTTACAGTGCATTAGTTTCCGAAGGAATAAGTACAAACAGCGAATGAGAACAGCATCACAAACTCAACGTCCCTTTTATCACTTCATACACCAGTCCATCAACAGACACACTTTGGTCTCAGGCATTTCAGGGCAGCGGGCACAAAGAGCCGCAAAATATAGGGTTAAGGGGAAAGTGTGTGTATGAGTGTGTATTAGAGGAGTGGGGGGGGGGGGGGGGGGGGGGGGAGTATGGTTGCAGTTTAAATGTAGTGACCACTCAATTCAAAACCATTCAG
This sequence comes from Pholis gunnellus, assembly GCF_910591455.1. Classification (NCBI taxonomy): domain Eukaryota; kingdom Metazoa; phylum Chordata; class Actinopteri; order Perciformes; family Pholidae; genus Pholis; species Pholis gunnellus. The sequence goes on from NC_136534.1 coordinate 6,306,333, forward strand.
GCCTTCTAAGAACAGATCCCCACACCCCATTAGGACCTCTCCTGACGCACACATGCATAATACATGGCGCTGGATCTAAAAGCATACAGCCCATTAGCAGGCCTGGCCTGGCCAAGAAAGAAACAGAGAGAGAGACACACACACACACACACACACACACAAACAGCCCTGATCGAATGGATGGCCAAGCTGGCGAGCACACACTGCCGGTTTGCAGAGAGTTGTGTTGTTGTTGTTTTGTGCCGGTGAGTTTCATGGTACTACTTACAGACCCAGAAATGAGTGGACTTAAAGGCTGACACTGGAACAGCATTAAAAATGACTCAGCCAACTATATAACAATACGATAATTAAGCAGCCCTGCATTCAGAGACGGTTTCTACGGGGGGAGTTTACTGAGAAAAGGAAAAAAAAAGGGTAGTGATGGAAAATAAGTTCAATTTAATCAGTCAGATTAAATTGCTGGATCACAGTTTCCAGGCACAGAGCCCCCTGTTCAGCGCTTCCAGTGGCTGAGTGTTCTGGCCATGTAATGTGAGGTGGCAGGGAGCCCAGCAATGCTGTAAATTATTTCTGACGGTGGGGTGGGGGGGACAAGAGGGAAAGACTCGCAGTCCCCGGAGACAGACGTGGTGCGTGGTGTGGAGATATGGGGGCCCGCGCCTCTTTCGAGAAGTAAAGAAAGAGGCCTGCGTGTTCTCTCGGCCCTGCTGCTGCTGCTGCAGGAACGCGGGGAGTCTGTTTGCAAGTTCCAAGTCCTTCTGCAGTCTGCAAAATGTGTCTCACAGCCATGCCTGGCCAGATGACCAGGGGCCTCTCCGTGGGGGGATCGGAGCATTTAGCAGACTAATCATAATGTGCTCCGATGCATCTAAGTGAGATCCAGCTACTCTCTCTCTCTCTCTCTCTCGAAAATGAAAATACAGTGAGCATATGTTGCAGTAACACTGTAGCTAAAAGGGTAGAGACATGCTACATTTTTCAAATAATGAAAATGATTGCCCAAGTCTACCGTAAGCATAAGATGTATATAATGGGGTTGTTTTCTGCAGTTTCGTCACTATTCCATCAAATAATTCATACCTGTTATGTGCTTCCCCTTCCTCCAAAAACATGACGGCCTGTGCATGAGTGTGGGTGTGTAGGTGTGTGCCTTGTGTGCGTGGGTGTGCGGAGTGAGGGGGAGTAGGGGGGAGGGGGCATCTCCACTCATTTCAAAGACTCTTTTAAAAATGTACATTTACCCTCCTCACCCCCTCACGTTCTCCTCTCGGGCACAGCAGCAGCGGCAGCAGAGGCAGCAGCAGAGGCGGTATGTAGCACACATGCTGCAGCAGCGGTGCGCTGGGGCATACGCGCACGCGCACACACACATACATACACGGTCACGGCCACGCGCACAGCACAGGCACACCTCGGCATGGTCACAGTCTGCCTAAAAACGGCTCGTTTTCAGTACGCACGCGCACACGGCAAAAAACCGCGGCAGCATCACTGATCGGCCCCATCATCCAGCCAGGAAATATCTGCAGCAGCAGCAGCAACAGTACTATACTGTAGGTTGTTATTACGCAGGCTGGCCGCCGATCGATAAACGCAACAACCCCCCCCCCCCCGTTTGACATACCAACGGGGAAGCCCTTCCTCATAAATCAGGCCATTTCTTTACAAAGGAATCACTCACCCGATGTTGCTCAGCGCCTGCTCGAAGAGCTCCGTCTGCAAGATGTTCTGAGGCGCCGAGAAAGCCCCGTTGAAATGTGATAAAACCGAGCTACAGAACTGACGCAATGTCTCAAACTGCATTTTCCCCCTCCGTTTTCTTTTATCCTCAGTGAATGATCACCCCTTTCACCGACAGCACATCCCGAAGCCTGCGCTCTCTCCGGACGCCCCCCTCCACACATAGACCTCCTCAGTATTCTGTTATTCGTATCTCCAGGGGGCGCATTAGACGCAGAAAAGACGCCGAGCAAGTTCCATGTTTCTCCGGCCGCTCCTGGTAGAAAGTGTCCTCAGATGAGACGCATTCCGCGCGGGATCCGTCGGTCATAATGCTTCCGACTTGGAGCGGGGGGGAAAAGGTAGCGCCGGTGCCGGTAACGAGTCTTTTCTCCTTCTCGCTGTGGCGAAAATCTCTTCTCGGTGTGCAGGGAGAGGCGAAGGAGCGCCCGAAGGAGAGAAGAAGCGGAGAAGCATCCCTACGCGGCAGCCAGCAGCAGCAGCGGCAGCAGCATCCCTTACCGGCGCATCAGCAGCTGCCTCACATTCAACTCATATTTCCCGTCGCCTATATGAAAAGCACACACTCGCGCTAACAGACGCGCACACACACGCACACATCGCAATTTGTGCGCACTCTTTTGCCACATCTCTCCATCCTCTCTCATGCACTCTTTGGTACGCGCACAGCAGCAGATATATACACCACGGTATAATACAGGGGAGAGACGCGATGCTGTCGTCAGTTTTTCTCTCTCTTACATTCCATATCAGAGCATCATCAGCTCCTCGTCAGTAATAGCAGATGACAGTGCAATACCTCTGAAAGGTCCAGTGTCTGCCTGTGAGGAAAGGGCACACATAAAAGGGGGGTTTTCCCGAGGGCTTTGCCCACTTATTATAAATTTGTATTTTTATTCAGGTCTGAATGTAACTTGAAAGAGTCAAAAGTAGTTACAAAAAATGCAGGGAGGTTAAAGTGGTTCCTTAAAGATGCTGATGTAAAGCATTTGATTACAAATATTTGCAGGACAATCAAAAGTGCATCCAACATGGAGCTATTTCTATAAATGAGTTGTGCTACATGCATGTATAAAGAAAGGAGCATTTCCTGAGCAGGAAGATGATTCATGTGTCTGTGTTCAATATCTCAGTCATGAGAGATAAAGTACAAGAACACTACAAATAGACTATTCAGCAATTAGTTAGTTAGTCATCCTTAATGCAGACTTAATTAAGAGGATGTAAGCCGACTACATGACATCCCTCTGTTATTAAAACATCATCAGTTACTAGAATCCAGCCTCTTGTATAAGACTTTAGAATCAATTCCTCCTTCCCAGGTTTATTGCATCGCTACCGAAAGGTAAAATTAGCCCCTGGTGGAGCAGATGTTCAAGTGAAGATACTACAAATCACAAAGTAGCCTATACATGACACGTCGCGTGGCCAGCTACATTGCCGCAGGGTCACCGCCGAAATGTTGCCCATGGCGCTTGTTGACGTCGTTATGTTGTTAAAGGTCAGTTAGAGGTTTTAAAATTAGTTCACAGACGAATATTATCAACTAAACCATGTATTTAATGGTAAAACTAAACTAAGTTGAACATTAAGGTTATTACCCCAATTGTCCCCAGTAAGCATCCATTAGATTTAATTCCTAGTTCAACTGTTCTTTACTCCACTTGCAGTTTTACACACAAAGGTCAATTCTAACGGAGCTTTCACGTGTTCACGTGCTTTAGAGTTAAACTGTGGACTGTCTGTGTCTAACCGCTCCTGTTGCTTACACGCTGGACTCCATTGCATAGTTTTTTGGGTGTGGCAGCATCATCGGATCATAATTTGTCAGTAAACATTTGATGTAATGTTGTAGGAATGATGGCTCATGACCTCCGTGTCAACGTGAATTATTTGGTGAAATTCCCATACTGTAAGGCTCGTCAGGCTGATGGGGCCTCAAAGAGACTAGCTTAGACGAAGCAATGATGAACTGAACTGTGCAAAGCTGGACTGTTAAAGGGCCAGCGTGTTCTTCCTCCTCCTCTAACATTTCTGGCAGACTGAGTGGCTCTGCTGCCCGGGCCGAATGGGTCTAAAAAAATGCAGAATCGGAAGAAACTCCAGCAGTGAGCATGTTCCGATCCCAGTGTAATCATTGTTGTTTCATCAGCCTCACCCAACACTGCAGCTGTCCCGGAGAATCTGTGTGTTCATTCGAATGACACCTCCGAGACCAAGATAAATTAGAGGCCTTCCCAAGTTATTTCTCCTTATAAATAGACTGTCAGCCCCCCCCCCCCCCCCCCCCTTCTTTAGCAGAACAGATCCAAGAGTTAATTTAAACATTCTTTAAGATTAATGAAAGTGGGTTTTGGTGCTTATGCAGTGGGAGTTCTATTTACGGACTCGCTGCTATCCATCATCAGCATTATCCTGCGAGTTTCCAGACAGACAGTTTCCTGTTGTGTCACTGCGTATGTCGGCAATGCCAAAGCAAGAAACGCTCCTCCGGCACCATCTCCACCTCTCCAGCCGTGCAATCTATTAATGTACAGTGGCAAGGGCCCGGACTGGAGCAGAAAGTGACTGGATGACTGAATGCTTGGAGCGGTCTGATCTATAGTCTGATCTATAGTCAGTCTGATCCTCCATTAAAACCACCATAAGGCAGCCAGCCATTTGAGGAGAAGATGGATACTGTACGTCAGTAGCACTGAGACACAAAATACTGTTATCCTGCATCACTGTTAAAGGTTTACAGAGGTGTAGCTTTGATTACAGGATGCAGTTGTCTTTACTGTGCTACTGTGCGCTGCGTATTCAGAGTATGGAAACACAACGGATGAGGATAACAAGGACAGCACAGGTACACCATTTTACCAAGACAGGGACGGAATAAATATCTATTTTGGAGGCTACAGAGTATGTGTCATAGTTGCGGAGCAGCCTCATTACAGTGTGAAAGCACTGAACGTATGTACACTCACCGCCGGTTAATGGGCAGGTGTGCGTGATGTATCCATCAAAACATCCATTTGGAGCCAAATATCAGGCAATTAAAACAGACGGAGTGTTTTCCCCTGGAGCTCCTCCATGTTTGCCGGTTCCGAGCGTATCGAGAAGTAAATAGGAGGTCGCGACGGCGAAGAGATGACACAGAACTAATGAGTTGTGTCTCCGAACGTACTGTGGGCACAGGCTGGTCTGTCCCTGCGCTAGACAAGTGGGGGATACGGCCCCACCAGGTGTACATTGACACGGTCGGCAGGGAATAGGAGCAGGGACAGAGGCTGGATTAGGATAGTCTAATTCATCTCCTTTCCTACTGCACCGCTCATATAAACATGTATGTGTGTGATATGTGTATATTGTAATTACAGTATATCATGTTCCCTTTCACAGCTTCACCTGTGCCTGAGTCGTTTCACTTCACAGATCACACGTTTGCTGTCCCGAACTGATGACAATTTGAGAGATTCTGGTGGGAAGTCTTAATTAATCTTAAGTCATTTATGTCCACATATATTTAAATGTAGCGTAGGGTTGCACACTGACGAATGGCACGCTTTGTTACATCTGAAAAAGGAGCAAACAAGGACCGGAGAGTTGTGGCTGAAAAGTGTCTCTGTGCCTTTCTGCAGTAGAAATACATTTCTATGGGGCGCCCTGGTAGCTCGCCGGGTAGAGCGTACCACAGCGACCCGGGTTTCGATTAGGGCCCAGCCCCCTCTGCTGCAAGTCATCCCCCCTCTCTCTCTCTCTCTACTTCCCCTGCCTTCCCTGTCTCTCACAAGCAAATCAAAGCTGAAATGCCCAAAAAACACAATCTTAGAAAAAGAAACACATTTCTCGAGAGTCAGTGCAGATAACAAGCTTCTCTTCCTCCCTGTGGGAGAAGGAAGAGGAAGGAGCCCCCGTGTGGACATCAAAGTAACTACCTTTTCTGACACCAGTATGAAGGAATAGGCAACCGGAAATAAGATTCACAAACACAGCGTGTTGAGTGTGCTGCTCAGACGGGGCATTTAGTGCATAATGACAAGTGGAACACAATGTTCTGAGTTGGCATGCGGCTTTTCTCCTCCGAGAGCATCTTAATGATTCTCCATTTACAAGCCTTGCAGTGACAAAACTTTTGTTTTTTAAAAATGCTATTTTTCCTTAAAAGTAAAGACAGTATGCATGCTAGCTGAGCCTGGCTCTAACCACCTGTGATGATATGTGCCGTGTGCTGTATGTGTGTGAGTGTGAAGAAGAGAGAGTGGGTGGACGACTGTTTGCTGAGTTAATGCCAGACACAGTCTCTGTGTCTCTGTCTCCTGTTATAGGCCTCATGGGCTCTGTGTACAAGCCGTTTTATATGGGGTCTTGACTGCTCTTATGCTAGGCCTGGATCAGCACTGTTCTGCACTACCTACAATGGCCACATTTGCCAGAGGTAATGCTAAAAAAAGGTTCTTGCAGTTGCCTTCATGACGTGTCGTAAGTTCTTTATCCCCTGATCAAACCATCTACTTGACACGACACAATAATGAAATCTACTCTGCGTGACTCACATGGAGCGTGTAGTGGGTGCGTGTCTTGAGAAAGAGGAATGCATATAGAACTGACCTGTCTATGGGCGCGTCTCCGGGCGCTGAGTACCTCAGCCCCGCTCCGTTGTCAAGGGACGCCTGTCTGGGCAGGAGGCCGCCGTGAGTTCTGCTTCTGTCTGACGCTGGCGTAAGGTCCCCTGGGGCTCCCTGGTAGGGGTACAGGGACGGGTCCTGCAGTTTGGCCTTCTTCCCCTGCGGTCCACCCTCAAACACGCCCCGCACCTGACCAGGCCCCGAGCCGAAGAACCACGCCCCCGATTTGGTGAGGATTTCTTGTTGTTTTCGGCACAAGTTGCATACCCACATAACCTGCAGGGAAGAAAGGGGGCGGAGTTAGTATTTTGGAGCGGAGCGGGGGATTGACAGGCAGACGTTGTCTTACCTATGATGAGCTGTAATGGAGTGATTTGGGTATTTGTTTATGTTAAGCCTGTTGCCCGGGTGAAAATCTTTTTACATCGTTTTTTTTAGAAACTAGGTATAAGAAAACAGATTTGAATGAAAAAAAAAAGAAATCTAAAAGAAATCGAACACACTTGGGAGTATTGAGTTTTCACCCCACAGCGACAATATCTCAAAAAACAGTATTGACAGTTCACGTTTATGAGGTGACTGATGAAATATTTTACACATGCAGCAGCCTTTGATATCATTGAAAGGTCAATGGGTTGACTTTATTGTTATCATTACACATTTTGAGTCTGTGAGTCTTAATAATCTTAGTATCAGGTCAAATGTGCTTTTTATGTTGAATATAAGCACATTTTCTCATATGCACAGTTTATTAATATTAAAGTCTTGCTTCTGCTTAGCAAACAGCAACAGTTCAGAGCCTACATGACTACCGATTGCAGAGACTTATAGAGGGTGCAGTAAGTAAAGATGCTACTATTGCAGTTAATGTACTTTGATAAGTTAAATGGAAAAAAATATACCGGAGAGCTGGAGGTTTTTATCGGCAGTCCCGGCAGCCAGCTCACCACATTAGCCTCATAAATCGAGGAGCAGACAGGAGCCCTGATCATCACACACACATGTTCACAGACACACACACACACACACACACACACACACACACACACACACACACACACACACACACACACACTGCATCGTAATGCTCAGTGTTTTTAGTGCCGACTTATCTTGTGAAAAACAACCTACGTGGGGTTTTATTTGTATTTTGATCATTTATATCCGGTACAATGAAACCTGAAAGTGACTCAGGCCTGCTCCAGGTGACCACACCTGTCTCGTTAACCTAAAGTGACATCTAAGTGTGTCTGAGAAGGCTCGGAGCTTGTTAAATGATTGACAGGCCAGACGGCCAGCAGGGCGGCCAAGAGCTACTGCAGCCCCCCCCCCCCCCCCCCCCGCACCACGCTGCCTGCCTTTACAGACCAAGTGCTGAGTCAGTGCATTACTGTCATTAGTGCGAGCGAGCTCTGAACGCTGCCTCGCCCACCATCAGTTGGTCTGTAGCTCGCCTTTTTTTTTTTTTTCTTTCTTTTTTTTTCAGTACTTCAGTAAGTAAAAATTGACTGATATGCTATTTCTAGATTAACCGAACTCGCTGGTCTGTACAGTTACTGGGCTGCAGCTGTTCGAAGGCTGGATTCGTGGCCAGTATAGCCTAAACCACGACTGCTTATCTCAGAGGCTGGCTGGACCTGAAGCACAGAGCGATACAGAGCGGCAACCGATGTGGAAGACACCCGGGAAAGGATCACAGGGGTTGGCAACCTGTGGCACGCCATGTTAAATCTTTGCACTAGCACACAGATACAAATACGAATGTTTTATGGGGTGCCTGGGTGGAGTAGAAGAAAAATAAGCAGTGGTCCAACTACGCAACTCAAGATTCGGTCCCCAGCCTCTAGTGTGGCCGGCTGAGCCGTCAAACGTGTCAGTGTTCATGGGTGGGAAGTCAGTGGGAGATCGTCACTGAGCTAGTGACTTGCTGGTTGGTCTGGGCAGGGCGCTTGTACAAAATCTGGGGTTTCATAAACTTCCACAACATTGCACCCTCCTGGTGAAGCTCCCAGCTGGCAGCTGTCTGCGTCCTCCTCAGACTAACAGCGCGGGATAGCAGCGACAAGTACAGCGCGTTTGCTCGTCAGTAGTTGCGATTTCAATATCTGTTTCTGTGTGCGAGTGAATCGGAAGATAAAATTGGCATTTGGAATCAGCTGCCCATATGTGCAAACAGGTGATGCACGCAGCCAACTGTGATTGAAGGCTTTCAACCGCGGACATTATGTGTCAGGTTTGGCTGTTATTATAGTTATATTATATAAATTAGTTTTTTTTTTACTGTAGATGTACTGCAGATTAGAGCATGGAAACACATGACAAATCACACACAGACACATGCGCCGTAGCCTGCCTTACTTCATACTATACTTCATACTATCTTAAAGCAAACCAGTAATGATGAATTATTTCAAATTTCAAATGTAGTGCAAAAACAGCTGTACAGTCACGCAGGCAGCATGTACTGGCCTACGCAATGTTGACACACAGGCATTTATGAGCAGCTATCAATGTTAAAGATGGGCTATAACTGTGCTGACACACAATGGAGGCAGGGAGGCTACAAATTGTGCTTTATGTGTCTCAGGGGAGTGTAGCCGGTGAGGCCATGACTGCCTCTTTAACTGGGGGTCATGGTGAGAGCTCTGCAGTGAACCATGAGTCATCAGCTAAGACCCGGGAGCCACCGAGGCCATTTTTTTTTTCTTTCTGCTCATCAACCACACATCGCTTCCTGCACCTAGGACGCACACTTGTGCATACCTACAGTACACATGTATGAGCGTGCATGCAAACTTTATTTTTGGGGGAAATTAGGTATTTAGGTTCCCAGAGGTTGCAGGTGCCTAACTTCAGACGGGGAAAGTCGTAGCTAACATCCCATCAGATCAGACTGCAGCCCACGACCCACATATTTACTCCTCCAAACTGCAATTAACATAGAGTCGGTTCCTGTGCACCTCTCCGTTCTGCCAATAATAATTAACCACATTCTCAGACCTTGGACTGCACATGTCAAGCTCTTTTATCTCATCAGTGAACACTTGATAGCATAATAGTATTCCCAAAGAAAAAACAACAACACAAACGTGCATGGGTGCAGTAAATGTTGAGCACACTGAGCCTCAGACATCAATACTTTGGATTTGATTTGCACTTTGGAGCAGAGTCAGAATGAAAATGGATGCTTATAGGCAGGAAGAGCGACAGTAAGACAAATGTCACTGCTGGGGCTGAATCCTCAAATGTCCAAGACATTACAAGAACTGCAGAAAAAAACTAAAAAACAGCCTTGTTTTGAGCTTGATAACGGTGCATTTTGAGATTAACCAAAGGGATTTGAGCTACGTGGGCCCAAGAGGTTAAAGAGTTTTTATCAACTGATAGAGAGGCATGTGGAATATGAGCTTTAAGGCTGTAGGAAAAAGCGGCCTAAGTCAAGGATGCCAAATGGATTCAAACCACATCTAGGTTGAAATGGACTTTAAAATTATGTCGTGAACAAATGCTGCAATCTGTCAGATTTTATAAATAGCCCAAATTCAAGGAAAAATCCAATCATGCTGCATCCCGCCAGATATGCGGCAGTAACAGAAACATGTTGTTTCATTCATTACACGTTTTTATTTTTTTCTGTCTTTAGTCACACTGGCAGAGCCATCTCACAGCATGAGGCCGCTAACAGTCCATCAAGGGAAGCAGGCCAAAGACAGTGTGAGCTCAATCCGCACTGACAGGAAACTGTAGTACCCCTCATTCCCTAATAGACCAGGACGATCCGACGACTCCACGACAGATGCATGCATGCACAATGGCACACGCAGGTCAAGCAGCTGTAACAGCCAGAGGTATGTTCACTTTCACTGCAGCCATTCTGCCCAAGACTCTACAAACACACACACACACACACACATACACACACACACACACACTCCCCTCCGGCTTAACTCTTCACGGCTGAGCGCAGGCAGGGGGTTGGGGGCTGCGGCCCTCGGGCAGGGCCATTTCTCCCTGTGTTTGCACATTTCATAGTCATTGAACCTGCAGCTAAAAATAGAAAGCTAAAAAAACCTAGCGCTACCACACGCTGCAAACGCCAGGAAGATATACTCTATTAAATGCGCCATAGGCTGTTTACTGGGGCACTGAATTAAGGGAAACAAACACCCGGTGCCGTGGGATCGATAAATAATTTCCTTTCTAATACTTTCTCCACAGACCGAGGGTGTTTTCAGTGTTACCGGCAAATATGATCTTCCAAAATATGTGTGTCAGCTCAGAAGAGTGAGAATAGCAACAACAACAAAAAATACACCGACCAACGACGCCACTGAAGGACAAACTATCTTTGACAGTAAACATGTATCTATTCCATAATGGTGTGAGGCATACTGCCTGTCTGATAAAAAAATACAGCCTCTTATGAGCTGACTAGTCCTACCCTATATACAGTATAGGCTACACACAACTGCATAGGAATTAACATGGACGCTTCAGCAGTGTACTTTACATGTTCCCTTTTTGCCTGCTTCATTCAAAATTTCCCTGGAGGAGTCACACACACACACACACACACACACACACACACACACACACACACACATACAAACCAGATAGATTTGCAGTAAGAGAGAGCGCTGAGCTCTCTCTTGTGGCCATTAAACTGCACTACAGCATTACTTAACAGAGGCTCTGGAGTGAATCAGCAGTATCCTTGCAGGCATATCACAGTGAGCCCAAATGGCAAGCCAGCTCTAATGTTGAATTTAAATCAATGGCATTCATTCATAACAGTAGATGTTCAAATTGCTAAAATGATTCTGTTGATTTGGGCCTTGCCATTGCTCCCACATTCCTTTCATGTGAGAGTAGACGTGGGTATATCCTGGCGGGACAGTGTCTCAGGAGCATGACCCCCGCTGTCTGTCTCAGGTTCCTGTCAGCTAAATAAAAAAAGGCAAAAAATACCAGAAAGCCAAACTTCCAAAAGAGCTAAAGTGAAGACTTGGAGATGGCACGCGCTGCAATATTGATGTGGCAGTAAATGACCTGTCATAGGTATCATATTGCTTTGGTGTTTCTCTCCTTCACCTGAACTGAGGTGAACTGAACCACTCATTAAAGACTCATTGTTCAGGGAGTGGAGTGCTCCTCGCTACATCCGGGTCTGGACTGAGTCCAGTTCAAGCACACAGGCAAGGATATCTAGTGCACTCTTGGCCAAATTGTTGCCACAGCTGGGGGGGGGGCTACACATGTGTGATGGGCTTCAATGACAGACATATGTCGGCCAATGAATAATGTACATCAAGACAGGTGGAACTATCCATGAACATTCAGACATATCTTACTATTATTTTGAGGAGCAGGATAATAGTCCTCTATAGTCATGTTCTCTACATCACACATACTGTAATATAACTAAATCAAATAAACAGATGTAAATATTTTTGCCTTATTTGCCACATTGACTTTAGGGGCAGTTCTCAAAATAAAAAGTTTACAAGGCGTTTTGGTGTGATTCATTTGGCGGCCAATGAGAATGAAATGGGAGCGCCCACATTCACATGCTCCAACGCTGACGGCACGTGGCGAATTACATTTTAATGAGCTTCTAATTTTAGTGTGGGGCGCCAGTAATAATAATAGACTTGATGAATATTTATGCTCCTTGTTTGAAGTTCAGAGGCACGAGGAAGAGGAGGGGAATACTGTAGCAACCCGGTGGTTTTACACAGAAATGGCTCATGTCTGTCAGACCCACATCCCCTTCAGCCTCTCTCAGACCTACATAAACGCGTTACGACATTTGACGAGACATGATGCGCGCTGAATGAAACAATATACAGAATGTCAGTTTGGAAAACAAGAAAGGAAAAAAAAAGGGGAAAAGAAACGTCGGCAAAATGCTGCAAAAAAAAAACATTAAATTGACAGATGTGCTCCATCTTCAAAGGGACGTGCGACTGGCGTCGTTAGTGGAGAGCTTTTCTGAGACCTCCTCCCCGAGAGAGCTGAAATGGTCACATCTCTGACAAACAAAATGACCGGGGGAAAACGCGATGCAGTCGCAGGCTCGTGCTCACCCAGCTTACCCATGGTGCCGCTGAGGGAGAACGCCGTGGCGCGGTGCGGAGGGATCGCCGTGTTTAGGTCCTTATAATGTGGTGACGACTGTCCGCAGCTCCTGCAAAACGAAGAAACGGCCGACCTTCAGCACCGAGGACAGCTCCGGGTCCAATCAACGGGCTGCCTGCTGGACAGCGGCTGCTGGGAGCACCGTGAAGGTTACACCGGGGACTTTTATCCGATGCAATTAAAACCAAACGCAGTCTTCTTCTCCGTCTCTATCGACACAGCAACAACAGCGTCCAAAGACTCAATGAATGGGAATAACGGATTCCGTTCTTGAATCGTTACACTGGATCCATCGAACCGCGTCAAACGATCCCAGTCTCAATGTCAGCACGCGGGAGGAAAAGCATGCGAGACGAGCAGCAACGCGTCAAATCACGTTGTGATTCCCACCGCTGCTGTATTAGTTGCTCTGTGCTCTGCCGGAGTTGATGAGAGCTCATTACTTATGCGGCGCGTCCCAGCTCTGCTCCCACAGACAGTCCAATAGACGGACAGAGCAACGCGGCTACGCACAACACGGACAGCCACCGCGTTTCCTCCGTTAGCTTCACCGAGCACACTCTGTCACCTCCCACTCACCACATCTTGGGTTTAAATGCAAATATAAAAAACAACAAAAGCACAACACAGCCTATTTATCTTCGTGTTCTCAGACAACTGCAGGACCATGAAGCCATGGGGGCCATGAGGTCACGACGATGTGAACGCGAACATGATGCTGCGTTCACGTGCCCTGGGGATAAACTGGCTTGTAAATGTAAATGTTAGTAAATTCAAGATTTTAGAATTTAAATGTGTAACAAACGGGGACTTAGTGAGTCAGTCAGTGACTATATCTATTAAGGAATTAGAAATGGGGGACGGGCTATTGCCAAACCAACTAAGCTCCCACATTATCACCTGAAAAGTGGAAAGCACACGAGGTACGGTTATGCCCATCATCTTTCCCATGTTCATCATTTTATCTAGGATCAGGGGAAATGAAGCGAACATCGTTAGCGCCCTTTAAAAGTCCTTGTACAGCCAATTGGGAAAATGCATCTTCCTGCAAAAAAACTCAAACACAACTGAGGAAAACGTACACTTAGCCATATGGTCGAGCTCTGCAGCATGGGTGCAAATGATGTGCACCTCAACAAATGCATTTCTTCTGTGATTTTCAATCACCCTTCAATCTATCGAACTAAACTATGTTCATTCTTACAGAGATACTGTAACATCGCTCAAAGTTCTCTTTACGTTGACATTCTACACTATACACACACTGTTAGTTAGGATTCAAACATATTTAATACACAAGAATAATGCATTTCTATTTTTAAAATCAATAATCAGGTGACACTTTGGCATACACGGTCCAGCAGGCAACAACATATGGAAAGCAGAGATATGGTATCTTTAATGATGAGAATGATTTCTGTGGTGCTTTTTAAAGACTCACTACACTATGCTGTTTAAAGCTGGACCCCACAAAGTACTGTAGTACTTCCCCTCCTGTTTTATAGCAGCGACGTGGAGGGGCCAAGGAGCACATGTAACGTCTTCCAGAGTCGCTTTAATCACAAATGACTTCCTCCCCGGAGACTGTTGATTTCTCGGGCCCTTTTGAAGCCACATCAGAGGAAATGGCGGGGAGCTCCTACCGCTACAAGCAGGGATTCTGAGGGCTTCGCAACACTGACACACAGTTTATCTATATCAAAGGCATTTCATATTTGTAACCATCAAAAATTCATCCTGTACTTTGTTCTTGGAGCATCTACTGTAGAGGCTCAGCTACCTGGTTCAATCAGTGAGCAGTGACTGTTTAAAGGCAGATATTCTGTCAGTGTTTTTACATCTATTATTCAGCTTGTTGTGATAAGGCATAGGGATTAATTGTGACTGGCGTAGATTCAGCTAAACGTTACGTTATTGAGCAGATCTCAACGCTTACATTCCTTCCTACAACAGCTGTGTAACTCTCAGTCCCTCTATATCACATTCCCCGCGTGCCATAGCTCTGCTAGCTGCCCCAGACATAGAGACTTGTAAATATTCAATGGCGTTTCGCAGAACAAGATCTCTCTCGCCACTGCTGTCACCATCTGTGAGAGAGGGGAAAGAGTAGACGGATGGAAAAAGGGCAGATTTCACCGCTGCCAACTCTTTCACTGACACCCAAGATTTCAGACAAGCGAGGTTTACCAAAATCTGCTCGTGGCTGGTTAATCAAAGCTTCTGTCCTGCTGTGACTGCAAGCACGAGCACACAAAAAAAAGAATCAGGAATCAATATCACAATAGTCCCGGGGCACTAACTCTCAATGAATGCCCCGTGCAGAATGCCGAATAACGTGCAGCTAGCATGAAGCAACCTACGTCCTCACGCAAAACTACCGTTGACATAAGTTCTACTCTTTGTCAGAATACGCAGCCATCTTAAATGTCAATGAAAAGACGATGAATTGCAAATTCATTGATAATAAATAAAGGCTGTAAACCAACGCAAGTCACCCGACATCAGGTCAAATGTGAATTACTATCAGATGTTCACTTGGTTAACTTGCACTGCAGCTCAAAGACATCTCCTCCTCACATCGTGTTAACGATCTCCTGGTGAAACAGCACTTTGAGTAAGAGACCGATCCACCTCCGCTGGGACATGGACGGCTACGAGAAGTCCTTCCTGCCACAGCTCTCATCTCCCCGTGCAACCAGGACAGAGTTTTTACACAAACACTCAATATCTTTTAATTATCCAAACTGTAACTGTCCTAAAACTTAGTATATTTAGCATTTAGTGTTGCACTATGTCCTCCTCACACAAAGTTCTCTCCCACTTATTGAAGATATTGTTCTATCTATCTATCTATCTATCTATCTATCTATCTATCTATCTATCTATCTATCTATCTATCTATCTATCTATCTATCTATCTATCTATCTATCTATCTATCTATCTATCTATCTATATATATCTATCTATCTATATATCTATCTATCTATCTATCTATCTATCTATATATCTATCTATCTATCTATCTATCTATCTATCTATCTATCTATCTATCTATCTATCTATCTATCTATCTATATCTATCTATCTATATATCTATCTATCTATCTATCTATCTATCTATCTATCTATCTATCTATCTATCTATCTATCTATCTATCTATATATCTATCTATCTATCTATCTATCTATCTTACAGAAGTGGAGGAAAATATTTTCATCTGGTCTCAGCTAAAAGACAACCCCTGCCTTCACTGGCCCCTGCTGACCCTGTTGGCTCCTAATAGCCAATAGTCAGAGACACTGGACTCTACTACCAGATAAATAGAAAACAGAGTGTGTCTATGACGGGAGGACGAGTGAACGAACCCACACCCAAACCCCCTCGCCACCTCCTGTGCTCATTTCCAAGCTGGACGACTGATGCTGTCATCTGAGCTTCTGTATCCTGTCATAAATGCTTACTCTGCTCCCCTGCCGAAGACAAGTCGATGTATAAGCAATTTCTTTGAGCTTATACTCATTCTGTAGGCATATCTGCAAAGAATATGACAGTACTGTGACACACAAACAGCGGAGTGACTCCTCTGGACTGGGATCAAATGTTTAATCCTGCATCTTTCTTTGGACGTTTGTATCTGTATCTCAGTATAGACAAGTATAGAGTGTCCTTACATTACACTGAGCAGTACAATATTAACATCAGCATCCACGGCCCGTATGGAGCATTGACCTTGAGTGCCCGGGAGGCCAGGGCACCACCAGGTAAATAGCTGGCATTGCCTCAGTGGCACATTCCAGGGCCTCTCTGCCAATGCCCCGACTGACCATCGCCAGCCTGCTGCCACTGTTATTACTCAACACCATCTGTACGACAAGGAAACCGATCTCCCAGCTATCATCTACCAGCGAACAATGGCAGCCTGTACAACCGGGGTCCTGGCGTCGGGGGGGGGGGGGGGGGGGGGGGGGGGGGCAGCAGGGCAGAGGTCTCTCCCAGCGTTCCTGCTGCTCCGTTTGGTTGGATCGAAACCTGCTGGTGTGTGTGTGTGTGTGTGAGCTTCGCTCCGCTGTGGCTTATAGACTGTTTAGTTACTGTCCGGCAGTCAACAGCTTAAACACTAGCAGGTTGGAGATAGGACAGCTATGGGAAATGTATGTCATACATGGGCAAGGACGGTGATATGACCCCCGGAGAAGTGTTCATCTCTGTGCAACGAACTAAACAAATACGACACAGATGCAGATGATGCTCAAGGGTGTTCAATACTGCAATCAAGCATTATAGCTTTCCCTTTGTGATCTATATTGTTCTATGCATCACGATGACTACATGTTAGCATTGAATAGGGATAGTTTGGATCGGGTGTGGGGTGTCATATTGATCAAAACCATTTTCATATAGTGCAAAAGTGTGGTTAGAAAAACGACATGCCTCAACTGCTTGTTGGAGAAAGTATTATCACAAAGCAATATTTATCAGCAATGGGAACCAAATTAGCTCCACAGTTACACAACCACATATATGATAAAAGAAAGAACGCCAACATTATGCTTAAAGTGGTATTGGTAAGTATTGCACCTACTTTTTTCTTTTTAAAGATCTAAATCGATAGGCCGCTCCTTGTTTCTTGTTTAAGCGTTTATCCCTTTTGTCATTTAACACTCCTTGTATCTCTGTTTGAGAAGCATGACATCGAAACATTTTTGACCCTTTTTTTTTTCAATGAGCTCGTGTTTATTTCAGCATAACATGGTAGACTCACAGACAAAGACTAATCAGGACCTTTTCTGGTCGTTGTTGACTGCTGCATGTGTGTAAATATAGATACATATACATATCACAGCACTTCATGAACAATGTTTGTGTTCAGGCGCACTCCCAAGAAACGCAGAAAAAGGATTTGCTAACCACTTTGTCCTCCTGTTGCAATTCCATGAGAGCAGGAATGCAGCAGAAAGAGGGAGACAGAAGGGGTGGGGGGGGGCGGGAAAGATAGGGGGGGGGGAGAGAGAGATTGTGAGTGGCATTAGTAGGTCCTGGTAGTACTGTCACATACTCCAACAGCACAGGATTGGATGGCATCGCATAAAAACACTCAAGCTCATGATTCAAATTTAAGCAGTCTGATACTAAAAGCTTTGGCTTAGTCTGTGGGGAGGATTTTACAGAGGTTAGTTTTACAAAAGCAGCCATAAGGTTCCTTTAGGGGAAGGAAAAGGAGGAACACTTCCCTCCAGTGGTGAAATAGAATAACTGTAAGTTACAGTAAATATGAATAAGAAATCTACAGCTGTGAACCGACACATGTGAGTGAACAGATTTCGAATAAAGGCATGCAGAGAGGGTGTGCTGGAGTAGATGCTGATAGTCTGAAAAACATTAGTAGCTATTCGAGGTTTTGCTGTTGGCTCACTTCCCAGATTACGATTTCACTGCAATGTTTCATAACCTTGGATTTCAAATGGAAGTGTAGGGAGTAAATTGCCAGAGGGTGGGACATCTGCATGTGTGTGTGTGTGTGTGTATGTCCTTATAAATGGATAATACCGAGCATGCGAGCCGGCGTTACCTTATTTGACCGCAGAGACACTCGTCCTCCGCACCGAGCACAGAATTTCGTTTGGCAATATGAACAGAGGTGGCCACAGCCATCGGCAAACTTGGTTTTGTGGCAGATCCCGCAGGTTGGGGCTTCGCTCTTCAGGTCCTGGGCCGGCTTGGTCTCCTCCCCCATCTTCTTAACCTGGTCCTTGTACGATTCAAACTGCTGGTGCAACTTCCTGTAGGACGAATAGGAAGGACAGAGGTTAGGAAAAGGGGAGATTCGGTTTGGCGCCCTATAAGACGAGAGGGGCTGTGTTTGATTCATTTTTTTTCATTGAATGCTTATTTGTAGTATATAGCAAGAGCTACAGCAGTTTAAGTCTAAGCCACTAAATGTCTATTTACATTTTTAAATATACATTTATGAGCATAACATTGACCTAAGGACACAGTATTTAGTATTTAGTACAACTTTAAATGTTTTTCTGAAACTACACACAAACTCATATGATGTATGCATTGTGTGTAGTCAGTACCGGCATATGGGATAAATAAATAACCATGTCCCTGTTATAGCCTAACTGGCAGACACATGCATACGTCTTTGGCACAGTTGGATCATGCGCACCAGAGTTATCCGTTCAGTCCTGTTCTTTAAATCCCACTTACCCAAAAGCCTCCTACTACGGACAGACTGACTGATATAACCTCACACGTGTGCAGGGTGGGTGAGATTTTTTTTGAAAGGAAAAGCAGACATCGTGACCTCAGAAGCTTCAAAGCTGAGCTCCTCCTTTGATACCGCACCTCTACCAAAAACAGGGGGGGGGGGGGGATATCTAATTTGCTTTGCAAGTTTAAGAACATCACTTAATTCCACTTTCTCAGGTTCCCCTGCGTTTAATGAATCATTTGCACCTGTGTTTCTATATCGGGACAGTCGTAAGGTGAGACAAAGAACAACCCACTGCCATACTGTTTAGACAATGATATCACCAATACACACACTCTTTGTTTCTCTATTGTGTTACTTATAGGACATCACACATGGTGGCACGTGTACGCAGTCGAGCTTACCATCCATTAAGCGTTTGTCAGGGCAGTGTCTATTGTGTTACTGTTTGTGTCCTATAGATGGCCTCCTACTGATACATTACACCTGATCTCATACAGTAGATCCTTAACAACTAACAAGTCCTGAGAGGCTCCTGAAAAAAAAACCCTGCATGGACTCTTCACATGCATTTTGTATGACACATGTCAATTGAGCGTCTCCTTGGAAACTAAACACTAGGCTGACTTCATAATATGGCGATTAGAATTGGTTTCGCCCCACATATCCCCTGCAACATTCATTAGCACTTGTGAATTATTGAGCGACGCTATCCTTTTACCACATACAGCTCTGCGTTTGAGATAAACGTGCTTCCTTTGCCCACGACCGGACCCTTTTCGAGCCCAAACGCGACGGCCACGCGCCGCCTGAGGACTATCTGTACCTCCATTGTGCCATCTAAACATCAGATGGAGTGCCACCGGCATGCCCCCCTGTTGCACCCACTGAGGGATTAAAGGGCTAATTGTGTCACAGCCTTTGTGTGGTTACCGAGCGGAGATTAGTATGTAGCCTTGTTTAACAGATCCCACCAAATCTCATTTACTGACAGAGGGCCTGATAACAGGGTGATGAAGACCGTGATACAAGGGGTAGAGCCACGGTCTCCGAGGATCAAGGCAATAAGACGACAAACAATCGTGTTTTATTCTCACTTAATCTCCCCTTACACTCAGACGTTTACAGAGACGTGAGCTTTATCCCGGCCCACTACAAGCACTAAGGGCCTCTGCTCTATTGACGGGTCCAAGGCCACAGAGAAGCGCTGTTGACGATGACCAATGACTAGCTCTCCCTCCCTCTGTATCAGGTCACTTCTTCCAACGCTCACTCACCACCTGGGAGGCTTAATAGGCTATAATAGGTTATAACACATTTATTACAAGTTTGACTGTAGTCTGTATTAAATATGTTGATTCTGAGCTGCAAACTGAGACAGATATCAAGGCGCTAAAAGAACAGTTTAAGTAGAGAGTAAATATTATATAATATATATATATATATATATATAAAGTAAAGCAGTGGATTTTGAATGAGAGAGGACGTGACAAAAACCTAAACGTGGAGTCGCTTTAAGTGGCAGCAGGCAGCTGGTACACAGTGCCCATGCCAGAGGGGTTTGCTTATTCGGTCAAACACGGTCAAATGTAGGTGACACTGCTGACGAGTAATCATACGCTGCTCATTGTCCCATCCCATGCTAGCGTATCGGAGCTCTCTTACCTCTGGGCCGCACCAGAGCGGCTACACACAGCCGGTAACCCGAGCCGCTCTCTCTCTCTCTCTCTCTCTCTCTCTCTCTCTCTTTTGGACAAATGACAGACCCGACAGCGAGGGTGAACTACAAGCTCTCCGCAAGCTCCTTCTCTACCTTTGCCACAAACCGTCTGAGCGGAAATTTAACCCCACTGTCATCCCAAATGCTTCATGTTGGCACTGAGAGCAGAGACATGACAGTGTGTTAACCGGCTGGTAGGCGTTTGTATTAGTGGCCTCCATTCAAAGAGAAATCAGCACCTCCCTCCAACCTAATTTAAACTGATGATATTCAGCTTGTGTTTTTGTTTTAAACAGTCATATCATATAAACTAAAAATGTGTGTTTGGTCGATTATTTCTTTTGTTGTAACAATGCTTCTTGGCAATAAATCTCATGCCGTTGGAAAGCCTGTTTATTTCCCTTTTAAATGGTGCCACATTTGTAAAGAACATGCATTTGTGGGATGAGCAGCAGAGCTGAGTATGCGGGTTGCACACATGAAAAATTTGCCAAATCTTCCCTGCCAATGCTAACAGAGCGGGGTTTATCACAGACTACCTCCAGAGTTTGGGAGTGGAGAGGATGGAATGGCCTGCCAGCAGTCCTGACCTCAACCCCATTGAACACTTGTGGGATCAGCTTGGGCGTGCTGTTCGTGCCAGAGTGACCAACACAACCACGCTGGCTGACTTGCGATAAATGCTTTTTGAAGAATGGGATGCCAGGTTGGGGACCAGTATGAGGAGGAGGTGCCAGGCTGGTTGTGGCTGTGTATGGTTCTTCCACACGCCACTGAGGCTCCCGTTTGTTAAATGAATAAATTGTTAAATTGCCAATATGGCAAATTTTTCATCGTTAGTAGTTGCTACAACTATTTAGAATGTTTCTTTTTTTCTTTTAAACACATACACGACTACACTATAGACAGGTTTAAAGCTACAGTCCAGTTGGATGACAACAGATCAAACTCTGAGCGCTGAGAGGAGCTACATATGTGATAAATGTTTTTAACTTGCCAACTCAAACCATATTGCATTAGTCAATTCCAGCTTCGTTGGTCATGTGGTCTAGTGGCGGAGGAGTATTGCTGTGGTGTATATCATGGAATTAACAATTTTTTTGTTTCATTGCATAAAATGAATAATATCAGGGCCAAGTAACACGCAAACATATATGACAATACCTGTTTTGTTCATTGTGGCACACCACTCCCACACCACCACTCTCTCCTCATATGCTGCGAGAAATTGTGTGACATACGGTCAAACATACTGTGCGTCCAGACATGTTTGTGCCTGCTGGGAGGAGATCAGAAAAGGGGGGTCTGTACTATTACTTACGCGTCTGGCTCTGGCTCCTTGTCATTTTGGGACTTTTGCTGGGGCTGAAGGACGTTATTTACCAGCTCAGTGATCCCACTAAAGGGAAACCACCTGTTCAAATAAGCAAAGTGTGACTGGAACATCGCAATGAGTCATCATTGGGAGAAAACAATCTGTCCTGAAAAGCTTTTCTTTTCTTTTTTTTTTTAAGGAAGCAGGTCAGATTCTAAGAAGTGAACAATAGCGGGGACATTCACTACAACCAGCGCAAGAGAGAGGAGGAGGAGGCCGGGAGACACGGGCAGGAGCGGCGATTAGTGGGACATTGACAACCAGACACAGTGTCAGAAATACACAGAGAGAAAGACAGAAGAAGGACAGAGAGAGGAGACAGACAGACTTACAGTAGAGGGAAGGAGAGAAGAAGCAGGAAAGCTCTACAGCCAATGGAAATGAGAGCTGCATCAAACGCTCAGCTGAGGGTAACAGGAGTGCCATTTATTCCAGCCTTGTGGTGCAGCAGGGGTCAGGTTTTCAGACTGCTTTGCCCTGCAGGTGGACCTCGTCAAAATGCAGCTACAGTACAGCGGAGCAGGGCAGGTGCATCTAGTCCACATTTGCGATTGAATTACGCGGCTGCACAAGCCAATCAGAGTGCAGATATGACACACTGGGTGAGAATGGGCAGCCAGTTGGAGACCAGGGACAAAGGGGGGGGGGGGGGGGGGAGGGTTTTGGGGCGAAGGCCTGGCTATAACAAAGCTGGTCGAGAGGAAAAGGCCTCGTCACTGATGTCACGGAAGTCGGGCGTTTAGTGTCCAGCACCGAATTCAACAGCCTGGTCGATGCAAAAAACAAAACGCTCGCGGCGCAAATCATCGAGCTGTCTTCCATGACATCAGTGACATCTCTTTCGTTTTCCTCCCAGACGAAGAGGAGAAAGCCACATGAAGCACACAGCACCCACTGACAGGAAGAAGTGTCAAAGCCTAGAGCACTCTGGGTAATGCAGTTCACTTACTGTGCCGGCTGAGGCTTTGGTTCTTCTTTGATCCTAAAACATAAAAAAAAAGAAAAGAAAAAAAAAAGGTGTGCACAGCTCAGTGCATATAGAACACAAAGAGATGAGGAAAACAATCGAAAGGACACGAAATATCGACACAACTGATAGCACTTAAGATGAGAAAAATAATACTTCAACTATAATGTGAATAATATTCAGGATATTATAGATGATGAGAATGACAATGACAACGATGACAAGGGTAATGAGGTGAACAACATGAAAAAACAAAACTTTAAAGATGATGTAAAGTAAGTAAGGGCTTTGGACCAACTTCAAGTTAAAAATGACTGCTTCATGTGAGTAACATCCTCTCTCGTACTGAATTTGCTAGCATGGACAAACGTTACTTTGTATGGCACTTTGGCTCTCTACAATAAGAGGGTGGTTCCAAAGTGCATGTCCACCACGCTACTAGAGGAATTCATTATTAATGGTGGCACCCCATCCGTCACCATGGGCCAACCGGTTCCCAGAAATATAGCCACACATCTGCACAAGTTCACAGTAAGCAGCAGAGCAGAGCAGACGTCTGAGCGCTGCTCTGAGCTGCATCAGAAGGTGAGGAAGGAAGCAGCAGCTCATTCTGAGTGAACTTCAAATAAGCCGAGTGACACATGCTTGGTTAGAGTCCTTTATGACTGATGGTAGGGCTGGGAAATATATCGATATTATATCGATTTTGTGATATGAGACTGGATATCGTCTCGGATTTTGGATATCCTAATACGGCTTCGTTGTCTTTCCTGGTTTTAAAGGCAGCATTACAGTAAAGTGACGTTATTTTAAGCAGGATGATTATTATTTTTCCTTTAACTGCTTTTATTTCCATATTGCTGATAAAAAGTCATCGTGTAAATAACTTTCTGACGACATCTATATCAAGAAATGTGGTCCAAAATATTGAGGTTTTTGATTTTCTCTATGTTGCCCAACCCTAACTGATAGCAAGGTCATTAATGTTGAGTTATTACTAAATTTGCAAAAAGACATACAGTATTGTCTCACTTTTTGACTTTTGTAGTGCTCTAAGTCTAAGCATTAAACAGTTACATTTAAAATGTTTTAAAGCAACATGTCCTTAGTGTTGACAATTCTTATTGGAACTACTTTCCACAGAAGAAACGGTTCCTTAAACAGTTTCTGTTGGACAATGTAAACATGATATTTAAATCCTGTCAGCACCACAAGCCACATTCAGTTCACCTCCCTTGTGTTGGCGCTGCAGCGGAAACAACAAAGGTGGATATCTTAAAGCCTGTACAAATGAAAACTAAACTAAACAGACTAAATCAGAAACAAACAGCCAGAAACGTGCACATCGCTGTGACAATTTCTTACAACGCATCTATGAAGTAGACTTTCCCTCCAAGGACCACATTGTCTCAGGAACCAAACAAGAGCAGGAGTTACCAAAGCGTTACAGCCATCACATCAACATTCAAAGTCTTTATATTACACATTCCTCCTCATTTTTAAGAAAATGAAATATGTGTAGCCAGAATAACCGAGACAGCACAAGCAGCACTCAAACACACACACACACACACACACACACACACACACACACACACACACACACACACACACACACACACACACAGCAACCACCATGTGTGTCTAGCATCTGTAAACCATCTAACACTGAAGGTGCCAGTTCAGTGTCTCTCTCCTGGTTTACGAGCAGATGTCACTACAAGCAGAACAGAGAGAGCTGAGAATCACATGTCAGGACTTCACACACCTCGTCGCTGCTTACGTTAAGCACATAGTCGCCTCCATATATAGCTGTGTGAAATACAAATGTGTTAACTGGGCACAGCAACATTTACTCTTCTCGTTCTAGATGAGATTTGCCAACTCATACCAACACCGGTATTCTTAAGAAACTAGGTCCGAGTAGGCCTAACAGATATTCAGATTACAATGGTATAAAACACGGAGAAGACCTAAAACAGTAACTTTGTTGCTGGAACTAAAAAGCCCTTGAAATAGCTTTCAGACCATGATACTACAACTCTCCTCGTAGATACGTACTACATCTAGGAGGTGGCTGATAAGGAAGAATTCACTTGCGAAATCTGTTGCACAGTGAATAAAACGTCGACAAGTAGAAATGATCCGGATGGATCCCAGTGTGTACACTACACGGATGCCTTAACGTCCGTCTGATCAGTGTCAGACGGGCGAGAGAACACACGAGAGAAGACAGAGTCCTGTGTGTACCCGTCAGTCTCGCCGCTCTGTTTCCCCATGATCCAGTCCATATTTATCCTCTTGCTGTGTTCTCCCGATGACCTGCAGCGCCGTTCTGTATTGATCCCATCAGCTCCGTGGTCGCATGACAAGCCTCATATTTATCTGATCCAGCCTGCTGCCTGCTGCCTGCCTGGACGGCTGTCGGACAAAGTGTGTGTGCGTGTGTGTGTGTGTGTGTGTGTGTGTGTGTGTGTGTGTGTGTGCCCATGTCCATGTGAGTACTGTACTCATACGTGTGCATATGTGAGTGCTAGTGCGAGGCGTATTGTTTGACATGGGGCAGCAAAATGAGTGAGGGTAAAATGTCACAAGTGACGTACTCAGTATCCCGGCTGCTGAGTCTCCGTTTTCCATCCCTCTTTAACCTGCACTCTGCTTACCCCCCCCCCCCCACCCCACATGACCCCCCCAGGTGCACAAAATAAGAAACATATACACACACTGGTAAAGAGTTAGGAAAGGGCTTTGTGCAGAGCATCTCCGTGTCTCACTGAATGATTCTGATTCTCTCTTTTCTCAGTTTCAGTGGAGGAGTTGTGATTCTTAGTGAGCCACTGCTGTGGTTATTTTTAGCCTCTATTGTTGTTTTTTTGTTCTGTGTTTGGGTTTGCACCTTCTCTGCTTCACTGGCTGTGCATGGAGGAGCCCGCCGACTGGTGCTCCACTGCTCTCTAGTGGACAGATGTGCTGCATAAACTTCCAAGAACTAGATTCCTGGAGTTCTGAGGGAATGTGTGAGTAGTTTTTTTTTTTTTTTACTGCCATTTTTGCAACAGTTTCTGTGTTCAGTTCAGTCAATTAAGCATAATCAATTAGGTTATTGACAGACCATTTATAGCAGCAACTATTTGTTTGGCCAAAATGCCAAACAGTTGCTGTCAGCAGCTGATTAAATGTGAATGTATTTCTTGTGAATTGAATATCTTTGGGTTTTAGACTTTAACTCAGGCAAATTGAGCAAATGTATCGATGTTTCTGACATATTTTATAGACAAAGTGACAAACAAATTTAATTTAGAAAATAACCAGCATATTATTTTATAAGGCAAAAAGTTGGTAGTAGACATAAGAAGAGAATCCTTAAAGTACGAGCATAAACGTTTACGTAAAAAACAGGTTTTAATGTCAGAGTCTGAGGTTTGTCTTAGTCTTGATTGTCAATTCATTCTTAGAAATATAACAGAACAGATAGGACTATCTTGGTGATGCGCGCACCAGTAAAACCAGTAACCTTCATTACAAACTGGGTAATTAGTGTGAGCAGCAATAGCCACCGTGGTGGAGGAGAGAAAAATGACGTCATCGCTTCACACCGAAGAAAAGCAAAAATCAACTTGAAGCTCGTGCATTGCCCCTTTAAGAGTCAACATGGAAGAGAGGACTGATCCCAAACCAAAATGTACATTCTGTGACGCCAAAAATACAACACATGCAGACAAGTCTGCAACTCTGTCGTCTGGGATTTATTTCAAACTCAGATGGGAGTGAGACATCCCCAGGAGAGCTGGATTGATGCGGCTCCTTCTGCACAGACAGCAGGACAATTACACAGCGGGCCGTCACGAGGACCTGAACATTTTAGTAAAATCCCAGAGATTTAATTAATCTGAGCCCTCTGAAGACATCTCTGCTAATAAGAGGAGGGGAGGGGAAGAGAGGAGAGGAGCACCCTACCTGCTCCTCTAACAATCTCCCTGTCTCTCTCTCTCTCTCTCTCTCTCACCCATCAACTGCTAGGTGTTGGTCTTCCTCTCTGTATAATGGTGCTTTTGTTGGGGACTATTTTCAGCCAGAAATGAATGCACATTTGTTGCATTAGTGAGTCTTTACAGCACCATTGTGGCAATCATTAATAAGGAATAACAATCGACCGGCTTTTTTCTTTAAACTATTAACAAACAAAAAAAAACGACATTTAGGTGCCAGCACCAGAAAATACATTTCCAACCTGCTGTATCGATATCTAATCAATGTCAAAAGCTATAGATGAAAAAGCACTTCCATCAGTTTGCCGGCTGTACATCAACACTAACGGTCTACCTCTGTTCATTTTCGACACTAACGGCAGACAGTATTCTCTGTCACACTGTACTGAGCTTTCCACACATGCCACCCAAAGCGCAATTACTTTCCAATTACACCACCTCCCCATGCTCAGAGTGTGCCGGGCAAACCCAGCCAGTCACTCCAAGGCCTCTCTCTCTCTCTCTCTCTCTCTCTCTCTCTCTCTCTCTCTCTCTCTCTCTCTCTCTCTCTCTCTCTCTCAGAATGAATCAGAATCAGAACCGTTTATTGCAGAGGTATGTTGCACATACAAGGAATTTGACATGACGGGTGGTGCATAACATTAAAACAATCAACAACAATCAACACAGTGCAAAAAGTAGAAACATTAAAATTGACAGTAAAATATAAAATAAAGTGCACAAACAAAGAGATAACAGGACTATGAATAAGTGAGATGTAAGTGTAATGTAAAAGTGTCGAGGGTATTTAAATAAGAAACCTAGAAGGGATGTGCAGGGGAGTGACCGGTAGGAATTTGTCCTGGGGATGAGAGAGTCAGTGGGGGTCCCGGGCTCTGTTGATGAGCCCAACTGAAGGCGGGAAAAAACTGTTCATGTGGCGTGAGCCTCTCTTCCTCTAATCCCGTCTTTGAGCAAACTGCAGCTCAGGACCTTTGTATTTCACTCAGAGAGAAGTCAGCCAGATGTTGGTGGGAAAAAGCTATATGAACAGTGATGTGTGCAGTAGCGGCGCTCTCCTCAGGGGAAAAGTGTGACTTTTCACTGACTGACTACCACGAGCAGAACGCCTCAACTTCCATCATAACTGTTAAATACCCCTTGCTTAAAGAATGTCTGCGTATTCGCTCGTTCTGGATTCAGCTGTCTCGCGGGCCACACCGAATAGACAGCACGACACCAGCAGAGGTGCTGCAACGAAACGTCACCTGCTCAAAAGATTGTCAGCGCGGAATATTGGCCTCCCAATATCCCATGGACAGCGTAAACAAAACGCGGCCTCGTCTTAGCGTCAACAACCGGCGTAGAAAATCTGTGATAGGGGGGGATCTCGCGGCTGCAGGCCCTCCGAGTCCACCGCAGACCAGAGTGATAATTAGATCATAAGGGAGTGATCTGGCTCACCAGCTACATACATCATGATCACCACACCAGCCAGCCAGCCAGCCAGTCAGTGCTGCCAGGAGATGAGGTTAATGTCTGCCTGAAATCGCTGGGAGGCAAGTGATCACTGGAGGCTCTGGCGCTGCCGAATTCTGTTCTGATACAGATGTTGGTGCAGTACAGTATGGTGTCAGTGCATGCGTACAGTTTGATGACGCACTATAGGGGAGGTTTTATTAATGCATGATTGAATGTAAAATCTATTAATGTTGGGGTGCTTGATCAAAATCTATCTGGTTCACAACATGTGTAATGCCTATCTAACATCTTTAAATAGAAAATAAGCGTTCTAATATTAGTTGTAAGAAAATGTTATATAGGACAATACAATGTGATTTCTATTAGGTCTTTTTTAAGCAACAATAAAAATGAACAATTTGTGTAATATATGCAAATCTGCATGTCACAACTTTAACTTTTGTCTGTAATGTATCAGGAGCAGAGCAGCGTTTGTTTGTTTGGGGAAGGCCAGAATGGGAATATTAACTTAAAGTGCTACTGCCATGCTTCAACACCTTGTCTGTTGTATTTTACAGTATTTCACTTATGTGTTTTTCTGTGTAATGTCCAGGTCCATTTGGGGATTGAATGTGTGTGTTTTCATTTTGGTTTTCTTCTTTCTTGGTTGCCATTGGGACAAGGGTGTTATGCGCTGGCTAAACCAAACCAAAGGACACTAATGTCGGTGTATGAATGCCCATAGTGTGTGTTTTTGTAAGGAAATGTCAAACAATTATGAACCAACACTAAATAAAGAAGAAAAATGTAATGTAGGAACTCCAGCCACATTATATTGCCCCCAAAGCCTGTTAGGAATGTGTTCCTGTACTCCGCCCAGCCACATCAGGAAAAACCAACATGCACCTTGTCAGCAGTATCCCTGCAGGATGCAGAAAACAGAAATCCCCC